>NW_023639094.1:0-5000 GCF_015228065.2 Penaeus monodon
TTTCCCAATTGCATCATATGGTTCTGAGTGTTGGTGCTGAAGAAGATAGACAAGAAAAAGATCAATAGTTTTGGGAAAAGTGGTGTTACAGACGAGTACTACATATTATCTGGACAGAGAAGAAGACGAATGATGAAGTGCTGAGAAAAATAAATTGTAAATACCGGCTTTTTGGACATCTTGAACAAAAAGGAAATTAAAGTTTATTGGTCATGTGATGAGAAGTAAAAGTATTGAGAAAAACTTGCTGACAGGGATGGTGATAGGAAACAGAGGAAGAGGCAAACCGAAGCAAGACTGAGGACAACATCAAAGATATTTGCGGGGTTGTCGATGGTACAAGTGGAAAGAAAAGCGTAAGATCGAGTTTTGTGGCGAAGGATGGTGGAGAGGTCCACGGCTGCTCAAGCATGAGCATTCCGTTATTGATGAAAATATATATATATTTATATATATATATATTATATATATATTAAAATATATATATATGCATATATATATATATATATTATATATATATATTAAAAAATATATATATATATATATATATATAAAATATGCATATATATATATATATATATATATATATAATATATATTAAATATATATATATATATATATATATATATATATATTATCATTCTATATATATATATAAAATTATTATATATATATATATCTTATTATATTTTATATTTTAAATATATATATATTATATATATTAATATATATATATAATTTTAAATTTTATATATAATTATATATATATATATATATAAAATATATATTATATATATATATATATATATATTCATATATAATTTAATATATATATTTATATGCTATATATATAATATATATTATATATTTATAATATATATTATATATAATATATATGCATCTATTTATTATATATTATTATATATCATATATTTTATATATATAATATATATATAATATATCTATAAAATATTTTATATACATTAAATTATTCATAATATATTATTATATATTTATATTTTATGCATCCCATAATTAATTTATACCCTATTTATTTTTTATATCCTTATATATATTATTATATATCTATTATATCTATTTTTAAATTTTATATATATATTTATATTTTGCTTATTTATAATTATTTCCCCTATTGTTATTTATTCCTTATATATATATTATTATTTCATATTTATATTTTATATCTTTATATCTGGGTTGGTGCTTCACGTGCTGGTGATGTTAGCGATGGTGTGGTACCCTAGATAGTGTTAATGCTTGCTCCCCATGGGAGCATTCGCATTGTTTCTGGCGACTTCAATCCCGGTATCCGCTGTGACCGAGCGGGCCCTACGAGATGTCTTCGGCCCCCATGGCTCGGGAGCTGATCCCGCAGCGAGATAGCCCTCCTTCCCCGGGCTTTGCTGGTCCAGAAATAGGATCTCTGGCTCCTGGTACCAGCGCTCCACTCGCATCGTTTGGACTTGGTACAGCGATACAGGTAATGTGGCCAAGGAGATCACCACATTCTTGTCAGCACCCACTGGAGGATCCTCCAGAACTGCAGGGTTTACCGAGTGCTGATTTTCTTTTGGCACCGACCATAGGCTTCTTATGGCTACCCTGCGGGTCCACTTAAAACTCCCGTCCTCCGTGGCCACCCTAAGGTTTTCACTTGGACGACAAGGGGGGAGGAGTGTGCCCGGGGGTTCGCCAGGGCATCTCTGACCGATTCTCAAAACCACAACCTGACGGATCCAGTTGCTCTGTGGGAGTCCTTCAAGCATGTAACACTCGAAGCAGCTCAGGAGTTCATTGGCGTACGCCCAAGGACAAGGCAGAAATACCATCTCCCTGGAGACATTAGAGGCCACTGAAGCGTGTCGCAAGGCTCGGCTGAATGGGAATCAAGTCTTTCGGCGTCGTTCCAGGGTGCGTAGGGCTCGGACACTGCTGAGAAGGGACAAGGAACACTTCATCAGGAATCTTGCGAGGAGGTCGAAGGCCATTTTTTGGGAAAATGACCTTCGCCCTGCTACCAGGCCCTGAGAAAACTGAACCCTAAGCCCCCCTTTCACAGATGACTGCAGTCCGATCAGCGGTTTGGACGGATCATCTCAGATCATGTTGGGGTTCGTGAACGTTGGGCTGAGTATTTAGAAACAGTTTACCAGGTGGACCCCCCAAACAGTTAGCTTGGATGCAAGCGATGTCTCAGTGCCTGTGCCGGACCCCCCATCAGCGAGGAACCTCCTACCCTAACAGAGGTTAGGCTGGCGATTTCCAAGCTGAAGAGTGGAAAGCTGCAGGCATATGTGATATCCCTGTTTAAATTGCTAAAGGCTGGGGGTGAACCTATGGCTCGGGGCCTGCATACAGTCCTGACTGCCATTTGGCAGTCGGGGTACCATTCCCCCTGACCTGCTGAGGGGCGTGGTCATCCCCTCTGGAAGGGGAAAGGGATCGTGGGACTGTAGCAACTACCGTGGCTTACACTGCTCAGCATACCAGGCAAGGTTCTCGCTCACATTCTTCTGAAAGGATCCGCAACCACCTACTGAGGCACCAGAGACCGGAGCCCTTTTGGGTTTACTCCCGGCAAGTCCCAATAGACCGGTAAAACTAGCGCTTCGAGTAATTGTGGAACGCCGTCTTGAGTTTGGTCGTGGGATGCTTGCAGCCTACATCGACCTCAAGAGGCGTTTTTACTCGTGCAACGGGAATCGCTATGGGGAGATCCTGAGGGTCAGGGAATTCCGACACAGATTATTGGCCTGATAGCAAGCCTCTATACTGGACTGTAAAGTGCTGTAAAGTGTGGTGGGGGTATGTCGAACTTCTTCCCTGTTAATTCAGGGGTGAGGCAAGGCTGTGTCCTTGCACCCACACTTTTCAAAAACTTGTATGGACTGGATAATGGGCAGAGCTACTAGCCAAAGTCAGTGCGGGGGCAACACTAGGCAATATTAAGGTCTCGGACCTTGACTTTGCCGACGATGTTGCCATCCTATCTGAGTCCTTGGAGTCACTTGTGGCGGCTCTTGATGCATTTAGCAATGAGGCGAAGCCCCTAGGCCTAGAGGTCTCCTGGACCCAAAACCAAGATTCAGGCCTTTGGGGGCCTGTTAGGGGAACCCCTTCAGTCGATCCATGCCCTTTCGGCGAGGGACGTTGAAGTCACAGAAAGTTTTACATACCTTGGTAGCGTAGTCCATATCTCTGGGTTGTCAACCAGGAAGTCAGTAGACGGATTGGTCTGGCAACAGGAGCCATGAACTCGATAACAAGAGCGTTTGGAGAGTCGGTACCTATGCAGAAGGACCAAGCTGCGTGTCTTCAAGGGCCCTTTATACTTCCAGTTTTGCTCTATGGAAGCGAAACCTGGACGCTATCCAGTGCCTTGGAGTCTCGCCTTGATGCCTTTTGTAACAAGTCCCCTTTGCCGGATCATGGGGTACAGTTGGGGAGGACCCCGTGTCCAACCGGCGGGTTACACCGTGAGACTAGCATGGGGCCTGTTACTTCATAATCCGGGATCGCCAACTCAGGCTATATGGCCACCTAACTCGCCTCCCTATGGACGACCCTGCCCACCAGGTTGTCTCTCTGCGAGACAACCCTGGTGGAGGAGACCTTTGGGACGTCCTAGGAATCATGGGGTTGGACAGCTCGACGAGACCTGTCGCGAGGAACTAGAGATGGGCCGTGTGCCTGCCTGGAGAACTCGCCTCGAGGGATCCTCGTGGCTGGAAGCGAAGGGTGGATGCGGCCATGCGCCCCCCCTCGGCGTTTAGCCCCTTGATGATGATTTATGATGATGATGATATTTTAAAATAAATATATATATATATATATATATATATATTAATATTTTATATATATATATATATATATATCTATATATATATTTTTAGCCATCTTCACCTCTAGCATATCCAGACCAACACTCCACCAATTCCTTCTGTCTACAATATCATCAGTATCCTCCTGGGCCACTAACCATGGCTTTCGCCTTTCTATCTCCAAACCTTTCTCCATCCTTTTCTCTCGCATACGTGTAGGTCTCCAACCTCCACTCTTCTTATATGGCGCTCTGCTCCAATACCGTTCTTTTGGCAAATTCCTTGGGGTGATTTTTGACTCCAAATTGTCCTGGCGAGACCATTTCTTTTACATTAAAGAAAAGCTCGCCGCCGCCTCCGATTCTTACAGGTTCTTTCCCATACACCTGGGAAATCGCAAAATCGAAAAACTCTTAGCCCTTGGCGCCTTCCGCTCCTCTCCAGTTGAGTCAGTTATGCCATATCTTCTCGACGCTGTGCCCTTTTCTCTCCCTCCGATGCTTGCTCGCTTCCACCAACTTCACTCCCCAAAACTATCCCTCGATCCCTGCTTCCTACCTTTGTTTCTTCTCCGCGTTTACCTACTCCTTTCTCCATTCGCTGGTTTACTCTCCTCTCCCATTCCCCCTTTCTGCGTCTCCGACCTCTTCCGTCTGTGTCCATTCCGTTCCTCCATATATTATACCTTTCCCTCCTGAATCCAGTGTCCTTACTACAGAACTGTTTGCACCCCATTTTGCCCTAAATCACATATTTTTTCCTTTCTTCCTCTTTCACTATTTTTACTGACTCCCGTAACTCATTATCTCTCATAAAGTCTATGCACTGGACCAATCTGTAAGATTCAGGACTGGTTGCTCTACCTGTCTACGCGCCAAAAAATCTGTCAGATTTTACTGGGTGCCCAGCCATGTCGGAACTCGTGGCAATGAACAGGCAGATCTCTAGCGCTCCACACCACACCAACTACGTTTTCTCACGTATTCCAGCCACGGCTTATTACCCCCCCTTTAAGACCTTCCTTTACCCGATGGGAATCTTTCTGGATCAAGTCTTTGCTCTAATAAATACATACTGTAAAACTATCAATCTCCTGGTCAGATCCATTTTGTCAGAACAGACTCTGGGGGACGCTCTCGTCTGCTTACGTATTAGCCA
>NW_023639094.1:7500-12384 GCF_015228065.2 Penaeus monodon
AAAAACACACACACACACACACACACACACTCACACTCACACACACACTCAACTCCCCAACACACTCACACACACACACACACACACATATTTAACACACACTCCAGATAGAGAGCAGTGGTGAACGCTGAAAAAAAAAACGAAACATGTTGAATAATCTACAAAACTAGTATAATCTATTTCAGAATAGATATGGAAAATGCAAAACAGACGAAAAGGAAACCTCTGCATTGCCGCTCTCCTCTTGTCAATAACTCCGGAAAAAACATTTGCAGGCCATGGGGTCCCTGGAATGCTTAAGTAGTATCCGATGGAGCCATAAAGGAAACAGCTAAAGGTTAATCTTGATAAACATAGGAGGATGGGCATATGGCTACGTCAAAAACCAGACGTTGTTGTCACTGAGAAAATATAGATGTTTTTCCCAGCATGACAAACACACAACTTCTTAAAAGTGAGGAGTGCAGTCTACTTCACAGTTTTCTTCCACATGCAAAAGTTTGTGTAATTATGCTAGATCACATTTAGATGTATCTTTTCCAGTTTATCTTGAGGTAAACATTTCGGTTGCCTTAGAAACCAGTGGTATAATAGAGGCCCTTTGGTTTTTTCTCCCATTATTTTATACAAACAGATAATCTCAAACATCACATTATCCAAAGAACTGTTAATTCTCTAGACGCCCTTTGATTACAAATGCATTGTTCACTTGCTCAATAATTTTCTTCAGGGTCATTTCTTGATTTCTTGGGTACCTTATCACCAGGAAATACTTGAACCTGTTATTCAGAGCACTAAAAAACAAAAAAACACCTTTTTGACATGATTTGACTCACTCTCAACTTTTCCGCAGCAGTATGTTCCTTGTAGATCCTCTGTTAGTGAAAATACTTTGGCTTGGTCATCCCTGCCAACTTCTGATTCTAGTGCAAATAGGCGCACAAACAACATGCCAGCAGTCTTGGATTTCGCCATAACAACACAGGATGAAAGATACTTGTCAGAAGAAAAAGACAAACGGGATAGACAGACAACAAGGGTTCTCTGGATTGAGGGTAAACACAGTTTAGGCATTGGGGCATTTTGTAAAGGTTGAACTCCTGGGTGAACAGTTTACCAACGCACGCACACAGGTACCAAACACCAAGTAACCAGCACCGGTCCTACTAGAACTAACTCCCATTTGTCTGAAAACACAAAATAAAGCAGTATATAATAAAATATCTATTAGAGAATAAAACGCCTGATATAACCATCTCACATTTTCTGATTGCTGCAAAATGAAATGGCCGTTTTTTCCCAAGGAAGAAGACTAGGGTAGTTCCTGTCCACAAAAGGGCAATGTGGAGTTGAGAAATATATAATATATATTTTATAATATATATATATATATATATATATAACATTATATATATATATATAATATATATATAATATATATATATATATATATATATATATATATATTATTATATATATATATCACCTGTTTGCGCCATAAGTATACTGATCTCTTAAGGGAGGAGTCCTACTCTCGTAAGACATTCTCTCCCCAACAAAAAACAAATTCAGAAGTATCGGTCAGGGAGCAGATCTTCGGTTGACCAAATGGCAATCTGCATTATTCCATTAGACGCTGCTGGACCCTGTGACCGACTCTGACATGTCTTCTGCCCAAGTGGGAGGGTACCACAAATCTTGAGAGTATCTCAAGGCCGTTCCATACATGTACTGTGTGAAGCTAAAACTTAACCAGGATTTTCTATTAGAACAAATAGTCAGGGGGAAACCATCTGGAGTGGAAAAATGTATTTCAATGATCTGCTTTAACCTTGAAAGAATCATCGTGCATTTATGGCAGTCCCAACACTTGGCGACTGAAAAGCAATGGTAGTAAAAAATAATATGGGTAAATATGCATAGCCTGGATTCCGAGGGAAATGAGCAAGAAGAAAACTAGAAAGAAAATCTTTTATACAAAATTTATTGGAAGTTGGTATTTCCTGTGTGCATTTTTCTTGGCTCTATTGGAAAATTGAAAAGAGAGAGAAGTTTGGGGTCTTTCGCTAGATTTTTCAATATTTTAAATTTTTTTTTTTGTAGAAACAAAGGGAAAATTTTGTTTTTTTGGGTAATTAAAAAATTATATGGGAATCAAGTATAGTAACAATTTAATATATATTTAAACTTAAAACACAAAATGGCATTCTATTAAATTTGCTTCCAATAAGTTGAACAATAAAAAAGCATGTATAATTTTTGGTTCTTGCGATTTCCTTAAAACTGATTTCTGAGTGATTTCCTGGGCCACAGCTTTTGGTACCAATATAAATTAGCTCGCCGGAACCAAAAAAAAATTTGTTCATGCCTTGTTTCTTTTATCCTTCCCTTTCCCATACTAAAACAAAAAAAAAAATTTGCGTTTTAAACTTGGGAAGTAATTTAAAACTGTTTACTCTTAGTATTATCCCCTAAAATGGATGGAAAACCTTTAAACTAAAATTATGGAACCAAAAATCTAATCTTTGCGGGGCCCGTCAGTTTCATCCAACTATATGCATATTTTGCCTATTTCTATATTTAAGGGAAGTTTATTTATTTTTAGTACAAAATATGCCCAACACACACAACCCCCAAAAACACACAAAAACCCAAACACACACACACAAACACAAACACCACACACAAACACACCAATCATAAATACACACCAAACAAACAAAAACAACAAACAAAAAAACAGCAAACCACACAAACAAACAAAAACCACCCTCATTGTTTTAGTGGGCGCGTAACCCGTCTGCTTAACATGGGTCCTGCATCAGGAAAAAGAACGCGGGAAGGGGAAAATACGAAAAAAACCCTTTCTCCGTCCAAGCCCTAAGAAGGGTTTCTTAAACTGGCGTGAATCGGTGGTTTTCAGAGATCAAAAAAAATCAACTAAACTGTTGTGTGTTTTAGATTGTCTCTTTAAATTTAATCATATTTTGTGTATTTTAAAGTTTTACAACCTGGTCCTGGGGAAGACAAAAAATTTCACCCTGGGGTTTCCCCTTTAAAAACGGGTAGCCCCTATTACTCCCTATGCCGGGTTGCGGGAAGCTGTCGGCAGCAGGGCAGTGGGTATCTGGGGAAAACCTTTTGGTTTTACTGATTAATGGTTTTACCCAAAAAATATTCTGGGTTTTTTGCAGTGAACTGTTTTTAAGGGGGCAGAGTGTTCCTCCTGGTTAGTTGGGGACTGCGAGTTGAGAAAGGGGCCTGGGGGGGTTCCCTCAAATTTTTTTTTCTCCTACAAAAATCTACACCAAGATTGATCAGAATTAAAATTTATAACCATCGCCCGTCGCGTGGGTTTTCAAGGGGGGGCCCTTATTCAGTGGGGAAACCGGGTGACAATGTTAAATATCATCTGGGAAAAACAAAAAAGACAAAGAAAAAATTCCAATTAAGAAACACATTAAAAAGGAACGTAGGAAAATGAAAGAGATGGTAAATTGCTACTGTCTGTAACGAAAAGGATAATACAACATTCAAATACAGGAATCCGAGACCCAAATTTGGGAAAAATAATGGAATTTAAAAATAAAAAAAAAAGACGTTCTTTTTTTTGAAAAAAAAAGGAAATTTTGTCACGGAGTTGTATGATTCCACAAAAAAAATGCAAATCACTAAATTTGGGGACAGCCCAAAAAATGCCGCATTTTTAAAAATCGAATCAAGCAAAACCCCTAACATTGTATTAACAAACTACGCACCAACCAAACCCCAAATGATGAAAAATGGAAAAAAATTATAACCTCTCCAAGAAACTTTAGACACAAACCCTAACGGATTAAAGTAAATTTTGGGAGACCTCAGCGCCAAGTACGACAAGGTTTCATTCTTCTCTGCACCTTTTTTATATATATTCTGACATTTTGAGAGGGGCCTTTAAAATTTTAAGGGAAATGGAGATGTTGGAGATACAAATATCAAATCTAAGATACCCGATATTAGTTTTAAATTTCCCAGTATCACTGAACTACAACAACTACTAATAAAAATTAGAGAAGCAGCGAAAAGGCTGGTTTATTTTTTTAATGCCAAGAAAAATAAGCCACGAAATTCAAAAATAACCGGGGAATGAACGTGTGAACTTTACAAACAATGGGTGTTTGTGGGAAAAAGTGAAAAAGTTCACTTATTTGGAGCTGTTTTTACTAAAACTATGATATTCCCGGAAATAAAAAGAAGAATTGCTTTGCCAAAACGCCCCCAATTTCTCTCAATAACTCTGAAAGACCGAACATTTTCCTTACGGACAAACTGAGGTTTTGAAAATCATTAATTTTTCCCCCAAATTTCGTCATATGGTTCTGGTGTTGGGGGGGTGAAAAGATAGACAAAAAAAGGTCAATATTTTGAAATGTGGGTTTTTATAGATGAGTACTGCATATTAATGGACAAAAAGAAAACGAAAATGGGCTGAGAAAAATAAAAATTAAAAAACCGCTGTTTTGGCATCCTGAAAAAAAGGAAACAATTTTTTATGTGAGAGAAGTAAAAAAATATTGAGAAAAACTTGCTGACGGGATGGTGGAAAAAAAGGGAAAGGCAAAACCCAAGAAAGATGAGCGCAACATCAAAAAATATTTGCGGGGTGTCGATGGGACAAGTGGAAAGAAAAACACAAGATCGAGTTAGTGGAGAGGATGGTGGGATCCACGGCGCTCAAACATGAGCATCCCTTTTTGGGGAGATTAGGCAACCCAAATGTCAATAAAAAGAATGCATTATACACAGTTTCATATGTAATTTTCTGGGGAAGGGGTCCCTGGTTCACTAGATTCTTATTTGGTTTTTTGAAAAAAAAAAAAAAAACTTTTAAAAACAAAACGCCCC
>NW_023639095.1:0-5000 GCF_015228065.2 Penaeus monodon
ATAATATATATATATATAGTATTATAATATTTTATATAATTCAATATTTTTTTTTTTATAATTTATATAATATATATATAATATATATATATATATATATATATATATGAAATATATATGAAATATACTTATGTTAATTGTAATAGTGTGTTATATATTATGTATATACATGTGTGTTTATACATGTATATATACACACATTACATTATATGCTATACAGACATATATAATATTATATAATTATATATATATATATATATAAAATATATATATATATATAAATATGTATTTTATATGTATGTATATATACATATGAATATATATATATATATATATATAATATATAATATATATATATAGATATATATACATACACATATATAGAGAGATAGATATACATATATATATATATATATACATATATATATATATACATATACACAGTATATAAATATACATCATAATCATCGGGGACTAACGCCGACGGGGGCGCATGGCCACATCCAACCTTCGCTTTCAGCCACGGGGTCCCTCAGAGGAATCTCCGGGCAGGTTCTCGGCCCATCTCCAACTCCTCGCGACAGGATGAAGTCAGTATATAGGCTTGTTATTATGCCAATAATCCGTGTTGAAATTCCCCAAGTCTCAGTATCTCCCATAGCGATTCGTGATGCATCGAGTCAAACGCCTTCTGGAGGTTAATGTAGGCTACAAGCAGCCCACGACCGAACTTATGACGGCGTTCCACAATTACTAGAAGCGATAGGATACGGTCCATTGTGGACTTCCAGGAATGAATCCAGACTGCTTCGATTTCTGGTGCCTTAGTAGGTGGTCACAGATCCGTTTCAGAAGGATGTGGGCAAAAACAATGCCTGATATACTGAGCAGTGTGATATCACGATAGTTGCTATTGTCCCATCGATCCTCTTTCCCCCTCCAAAGAGGGATAATCACCCCCTCAGGAAGTCAGAGGCAGGTAAGACCGCATGCAAGCCTTTTGCCATAGGTTCACCCCCAGCCTTTAGCAGTTCGGCAGGGTTATTATATATGCCCGCAGCTTTCCCATCCTTCATCTTAGAGATCGCCCCCCTTACCTCAGTTAGGGTAGGAGGTTCTTTGCTGCTGGGTGGGTCCAACACAGGTATTGTGATACCACTTGCGTACAGACTAACTGCTGGAGCGTCGGCCTGGTACAGTGCCCAACGTTCATAAAACCCCATGATCTGAAATGATCTGTCCATCCACTGAGCAGATTGCAGTCATCTGCGAGGAGGATTAGAGTTGTTTTCCAGGACTTGGTAGACAGGGCGAAGGTCATATTAAAGAAAGGGCCCCTTCAACCTCTTGAGCAAGTTTCCCTGATGAACTGTTTCTTGTCCTTTCTCAGCAGTGCCCAAAAGCCCTGCGCAAGTCCTGATTGCTATTCGGCTGAGCCATGCGACACACTTCAGTGGCCTCCAATGTCTCCATGGACTCCTGCACTGCATCAAGTGTATCGCGCTACTGAGTCTATCGGGTTTAAGAGTTCTGTGAACCTATCAAAAACTGCCGTGGCAAGCCTCTGGTTTTAAAGTGGACCCGTAGGGTAGTCACAACCAGCCTATGGTCAGTCCCGCAGAACCGGCACTCCGATAAAACCTGTACTTCTGAAGGATCCTCCAGCAAGTGCTGACAGGAATATGGTTCGATCTCCTTGGTCACAATACCCGTATCGATATACCATGTCCAGCGATGCGGTGCGCTGATACCGGGAGCCAAAAATTCTCAATCTCGGGAAAACCTAGGGAAGCCCCGGAGAAGGAGACTATTCTCGCTGCTGAGATCACCTTCTGAGCCATGGGGAGCGACAGACATCTCGTAGCCAGGTCGATCACAGCTGGATACCGCATTGAAGCCGCCCAAAAAAATGCGACATTTGTCTGCCATATGTTTTTTTAATATATATAAATATGTGTGTGTGTGTGTGTGTGTGTGTGTGGGGTGTGTGTGTGTGTGTGTGTGTGTGTTTTGGTGTTGTGTGTGTGTGTGTGTGTGTGTGTGTGTGGAGAGAGAGAGAGAAAAAAAGAAATAGAAAGATAGAAAGAGAGAGGGGCAGAGAGAGAGAGAGAGAGAGAGAGAGAGAGGAGAGAGAGAGAGAGAGAGGAGAGAGGAGAGAGAGAGAGAGAGAGAGAGAGAGAGAGAGAGAGAGGGAGAGAGAGGAGAGAAGAGAGGAGAGAGGAGATGAGAGAGAGAGAGAGAGAGCCCCTTTGTGTACTGGGACAACATTCGGGTTTTCCAGAGTCGTGTCTTTAGTGCATCCCGAGGCGATCCCCCTCCCCCAGGTCCTCTTCCAGCAGAAGGGAACACCAGAGAATTAAACATTAGAACGCAAAAAAAACATCTATTGAAAGAGAACGCAACTGCCAAACTTTTCCTTCGCTTTTTTCGTTGGTCGGAACGAGGGCGGAATGACCATCGGGTGCGCGAGGTGTACGGATACTGCGTTGGTACAATTTTGAACAAAATGGGTCGTAATAAACCGTTATTCTGAAGGAAGTTTACTGTACATTAATTTCGGTGCAACCCAGTACCATCTATACAATAATTTCAGTGCAGCTAGTACCGTCTGTACTATAATTTCAGTGCAGTCAGTATCGTCGGTTACAATAATTTCGGTGCAGTCAGTACCGTACCGTCTGTACTAAAATTTTCAGTGTTGTCAGTACCGTCCTCAGAATGATCTAATTAACCAATTTTTCACTCAGGTAATTTGCTACCCATATGAAAGTAGAGAAAGAAAAATATTGCAATGACAAAAAATGAGTAAGATTAATTAACAGGAGAGAAGGAGTAACCTCGGCTGTTTTTTTTGCCTTGCACTGACTGAATAAAGGCGAAAGTGCAGTCCCGACCCAAAAACAAAGGTACCTTTTTTTTCTTTTTTTTTTAGTATTTACAAGACTTACTGTAAAAAAGAAAAGTCTTTTTCGCCTCCTTGGTGACTGGGAACTAATGATTTAGTGAAGAAGCCCGTAATTATGTCCGTTTCCTTAAGCTTTCAAAACATAAGTCATTGTACACGGTCACTTACTCTAACGGAGTGGAAATACCTCATCTAATCCAATTATATTTTTTTTCTTTTACTTAATAACGAAACTGTAATTTATGACAGCCGTATAGATGGACGAGTTGCCCTAGATTAGTGGAGTGCCCTTCATCATGCAACTTTCAACTAACAGAAAAATTGTAAAGGTCTTTGAAATTCGATACATTCTGAAAACAAAGTGCAAAATAATAGCGGAAAATTGGATGCGTTTATCATACAGGGAGAAGGTATGAAAATTATAAAGCAAGAGGGAATGACGGTTCAGATGAAAAGAAAAAGTTGCTGAATATTTAAGAAACAAAAAAAAGTAATAAATGACAAAATCCTTAAAAAATATTATGATTGCCATATTCTACAAAGAGGGAGAAAGGAAAAAGAGTTTTTCATAAACTAAAAAAAGACACAGATCACAAGAATAAAAGACAGAGAAAGATAGAGGCAGATGAAAGGATAGATAGATATAGGACAGATAGAACGATATATGAAAGATATATAGATAGATAGATAGATAGATAGATAGATAAGATAGATAGATAGTAGATAGATAGATAGATAGATGATAGAAGATAGATAGATGATAGATAGATAGATAAAATAGAGAGAGAGAGAGAGAAAGAGTGAGAGGAGAGAGGAGAGAGAGAGAGAGAGAGAGAGAGAGAGAGAGAGAGAGAGAGAGAGAGGAGAGGAGAAAAGAGAGAAAGAGAGAGAGAGAGAGAGAGAGAGAGAGAGGAAAAGAGAGAATGCTTGCGAATCTAGTGGGCACGTATAAATATTTACACATACATACATAAGGAAGATAAAAGTAGGAGATAAAACACATTATAAAACAAAAGAGTCATCAAATTTTTAAAGAGAGAATGAACCTTGTTTAGACAATCTTCGCTCAGGCAAACCACAGGCTAGTTTAATTGTATCTTTTAAACCGAAATGACTCGCCTGAAACACAGTGCTTTGCTTATTTGTATGATACACTATTTTCCAAATATTACAGAACGCAAACGAAAGTTGCGAATGGTAACTTGTTTGAAATCTATTAAAAAAAAGTACAAGGTATAACTAGCTAAAGTTTGAATGTTGAATGGAATTTTACTCTGGAAATATTAGTATACACAATGAATGAAAAATGTATAAGATAGAATTCACGTAAGGTTTGAATACTGAACGAAATTTACTTGGAGATATTAGCATATTACTTAGAACGAAGCTTCGTTATGTAATGATTTCCAAGAAGGGGCACTCGCATTAAAACCAAGCCTTCTCAAAACTAGATGTAGATATATTTTGGAGATATGTGATTTTGAAGTTATCAGTCGCTGTAACAGTACCAGCGATAGATATAGCCGTGTATTATTTCAAAAGAATTCGAAAAAAGGAGCTCAGTGAGTATAATAACGGCACTAGTAGTTTATTTTTTATAAAAAACGGATATAACAGTAATGGTAACAAAACAATATCGTAAAGGCAGAAAAAATAGAGCAGTTTAAAGAAAAGCTAAATTTAAATCGTAAAATCTAGCATCTCCGTCACATCAGCAAATGTTAAATGAGTATCATTCAGTCGGCCAGGAACAAATTTTCTCCTTGATTAGGATGATAAAAACCTTCATTAAGACACACAGGAAAGAAGAAGGAACGGATAGGGAGAGATATAAAGGGAATAAAGAAAAGAGGAAAGCAAAATCTCACAACAGACGTGTTTATCCTAGATCTCGGAAATATTCTTTCGTTGTAGAGGATGGGCAGTTTGAAAAAAAAAAAAAAAAAGGATTAGTTCGAAAGAAAATCATTTCTCGTATAGTAAACAAATTTTATTCGATTCGACGACTTTATTTTGATTCCTATAATTTGTTAAAACCATTAAGCTGTTACTGAGAAACGGCAGTAGAGAAAATAGATAGATCTCAAGCTATAGA
>NW_023639096.1:0-12383 GCF_015228065.2 Penaeus monodon
TTATTTTTTTTATTTTATTATTATTATTATTATTATTTAAAATTTTATTATTTTTTATTTTTTTATTATTATTATTAATTAATTATTATTATTATTATTGTTTTTTATTTTATTATTATTATTTTTTTATTATTATTATTATTTTAAATAATTTTTATTGTTATTATTTTAATTATTATTTTTATTTTATTTTATTTTTTTCATTATTTTTTATTTTATTATTTTTTTATTATAATTTTATTGTTATTTCATTATTATTTTTATAATGATAATAATAACTTATTATTATTATTATTATTTTTTATAATTATTTTTTTTTTTCTTATTATTATTTTATTTTATTATTATTTTATTTTATATTTTTATTTTTTTATTATTATTATTATTATATTATTATTTTTAAAATTTTTATTATTGTTATTTCTTTTATTTTATTATTTATTATTTTAATTATTATTATTATTATTTTTTTTATTATTATTATATCATTATTTTTTATTTTTTTTAATTATTATTATTATTTTTTTTTTATATTATTATTTTATTATTATTATCATTGTCACATCTCATTACGATTATCTTTTCATTATTATCACTTTTTTCTTAAAATTGTCATTATCATTACATTATTGTTATTATTATTATTGTCATTTCATTTTTATCCTTTTTTTAGCATTATCATCATTTTTGTTTTTTATTTCTTTAATTATTATTATTATTATTATTATTTATTATTTTTATTTTATTTTTAAAATTTATTATTATTATTATTTTAAATTTAAAATTTATTTCATTTCATCAATTCTTATTTTGTTTTTATCATTATTATCATTATTATTATTATTATTATTTTATTTTTTATTTTTTATTATTTTATTTTTATTACTATTATTATTTTTATTACTTTATTTTATTTATTTATTATTATTTTATTATTATTATTATTTTTTACTTATTTGATTTTATTTTATTTTTTTATTATTATTATTATTATCTTATACAAATAATAAAATAATAATAATAATATAAAAAATATAAATAATAATGATTATTTTTCTATTATTGTTTTTTACTCCACAAATTTATTCTTTTTTTTTACTAGTTATATTAGCATCTTTAATATTATTAATATTGACATTATTTTTTCTTTTCTCACGCATTTTATACAAATCATTTTTAACCTCTCATTACTTTTATCATTACTGATTATTGTTATTGTTTTAAATATCATTTCATTATCATTATTTTTTATTACGTCATCGTTATCTGTATGATCTTTTCCGTTCCCTTTCTTATATTGCAATCAATTTTACTAAACTATTTTTTTGTGATTTCTGCATACACTTTCCAAATCCCCATTTTTTTCCCCACTCAGATATTTCCCCAAATCCCTTTGGAATAAAAAATCACAAAAGCTACAATACATGAGAGACTTACTTATAATTTTTTATTTGTTTACTATTTATATATTTATTTTACATAACGTTTTTTTGTTTTGGGATTCGGCAAACTGTGTTTTTCAAGTTTTTCTCCCTAAAAAATTTTTGAAAAATCCTGGGGCTTTTGTTTCCCACGCAACCATTAGCCTTAACTCGTTTTGCCCCAAAAACCTCACCCTCTAGCCCTCCCTGCTATCCTAATATTTTCCATTGTTATTTAGGGTCAAGACATTCTGGTAAAAACTTTAATTCTATCTGCCGAAGGGGAACCAAAAAAGAACTCAAAAGCAATTCCGAATAAACTCAAAAATTAGGTCTGATTTGATGTCTGTAATAAGGGGGTGAAATACTTCTAGAAAAAAGCAAACGAAATAAACTTATTATTTCGATTTTAATCTAATGTTCTATGTACACAATACATCATATACCGGCTACAAAACAAAATTATCTATATCTAAAATCTTTTTTTATTTTATAGCTATATCTATAACCCAAAACTTTCCCTTTCATCATTTGCATTATTTAACTTTGTTTGTATGTTGTATATGTTTTTAGTATTTTAAAAATTAAATTTTATGTATTAGTATGAATGTACGCATGTATTATTTTCTCTTGTCTTTTGTGTATTATTATGCTGTATATATGTTAAAAGCATGCTTTATATGTATGTATAATGCAAAAATATATGTTGATGTGTATGTATATATGTATGTTTTTAGTTGTCTTATGTAAAATAATGATGTATGCTATGTATGTATGTTTTATGTATCCCTGTAGTAGTTGTATGTATGTAGTATATATGTAACGCTAACTTCTTGATGTAAAAAGCGCAAAATAAAAGGGGGATCTAAAAAAATTTTAAAACGCTCACTGATCGTCCAAGCGAAAAGGGCAAATCCCTTCCTCGGAATAAGACCTTTCAAAAAATATTTCAAAAAGACTCAAATGTCCTGAAAAGCTAGATTAGCTAGGATTTTGGGAAAATAAGGTTCTAACGCGGAAGCCGATTTAAATCCGATGTGAGGTTGAAAAAATTAAATTAAAATTTGGGAAATCAGAATTATAAATTAATCAATTTAAATAATTTGGGGGACAAACCGGATGGAGATTTTGCTCGTCCAGGCACCTCGCGGGACCCACTTTTCTCAGTATGTAATAGCTGAAAGTTTATTTCCTAACCTTACCACTGGCACATAAACCCAAAAACCCACTCACTCACACACCACCCACACACACACCACACACCCCACACACATATATATATTATATTTTATATTATATAGATATAATATATATATATATATAAAATATATTATAATATATATAAAATATGTTAGATATGTATATATATATGTATATTAATATATATAAAAATAAAATTTTATATTATTATTATTTTATATACATAATAATATAATTATATAATATTTATATATATATAATTTTATAATATATATATATATATATTTTATAAATATATATATTTTTTATTGTGTGTGTGTGGTGTGTGTGTTATATTTATTTTAATAATATTTATTTTATTATTATATATATATTATATATATATATTATATTTTATTTTTTTTAAATTATAAAATATATATATATTATATTTATATATAATATATATCAAATATAATTTTTAATATTTTATATATATATATATATTTTTTGTCCTGGGTAGACAAAAAACGGGGCCCCTTTTGGGGTTCCCTTGAAAAAGGATAAAACCCCATTAGCCCCCATAAAAGGGGTTCGGTAAAACTGTGGGCCGGGCAGTAATTTGGTGAAAACCCCTTCGTTCTACTGATTCGGGTTTCCCCAAAATAATATGTCGGGCGTATTACATGTAACTGTTTTAAAAGCGCAGAGATAGTTCCTCTAGTTAGTTGGAACGCGAGTTGAGAAGGCCGGGGGGTTCCCTCACTTTTATTTTCTCCTGAAAAAACCTCTCACCAATGATTAAATACGAAACGACAATTCATACCACATCCCGTCGCGTGGGTTATCAGGGGCGCGTTAGTCGTGGAAAACCAGGCTAAAATTTTAACATGCATCGGGAAGCAAAGAAGAAAAGAAAAATTCCCCAATTAAAAAACCTTTAAAAAATGGGGAACTGGAACGAAAGGAAAATAAAAGAGAGGGGTAATTACATACGGTCGTAACAAAATGGAAAATAAGCTTAAAATACTGGGAAAAAGGAGACCATTGAAAAGTAAGGGAATTTTTTAAAAACTAAAAAAAAAAAGACAGTTTTTTTTTCTGGAAAAGAAAAAGGGAAATTATAGTCACGGATTGTATGATTCTCACAAAAAAAACTGCAAATGCCAAATTTTGGGTAAAAGCCCAATAAATGATCGCATTTTAAAATCAAATACAAGAAAAACCTCATAATTTTTAGTTTTATACAATGTACGCACAACCTTTTCGTGTAAAAAAGGGAATTTTTTTATACTCTCTCCAGATACTTTAGACACAATCCCAAAAAAGATTAAAAAAAATCATGGGACCCCCAAAGGCCAATGGGAAAAAAATAATCTAAAAATTAACCTGGGGGAAAATTGGGCCCTTGGAAAATTAAATAAAGAGGTAAAGATTTTATTAAATTTCTTTAGTCAAAAATTTATTTATAGCCAATACTTGTTCCCACCACCAAGACACTTTAAACGTGGTTTTCACCAACAAAAAAACACGAAACCAAATTACTAATTGTGCTAAACCCAAAAAAGGAAAAAGTTGCAAAAAAAATGCCAAAAAAAGACCTGGTCCGACTTTAAAATAAGACTCCAAAGATGAGCTCCAACCCACCCAAAAGCTCGACTAAAAACTCTTGATAACATTACGAATACAGTGTCAAAAAAATTTAAAATACTCAATCATGTGAAGATGAAAAAACAAAAAATGAGTTAGGGGAAGAAAAAAAAGAACCCCCTCGAGCACTGCTTAAGAAACTATCGCCAAAAAAAAAAAGACAAATTCCCCCTGTATCTAAAAACCCTAAGTGAAATTGAAAAAAAGAAGAGCCAAAAAATAAAAAGGGGTATCATAACCAGTTGAAAAGAAATTTACAAAAAAAAATACAAAAATTAAAATTAAAATTGCGAAAAAGAAAAGGGAAAAAATATTTAAATGAACATTGCCAAAATTAAAAACTGTTCTATCAATAAGAAAACTAAAAAACTCTACCGGGAGTACGAAACACCACGAAAATTTAAACTACAATGGACCTATCAAAACTAAAGTGGACTTGTTTTATTGATAAAAAGAAGTCAAAGATGATGGAATCAAATTTTTCCAACTTATACAAAAAAAAAAAGTCAAACAAAAAATTAAATTAGACTCAATGACACGAGGTAACCCCGCCACTGCTGGCGAATTATAAAAGCCATAAAGAATAAGAATAAAAGACCCCCCGGAAATAGATAAAAAAAGCAAAAAAATTAAAAATGCTGGCGAAAGTGTTGATACTTCTTTAAAAACTCGTCAAAAATAGGGAAATGAAAAAAAAGGGCCAAAAGACGGGGGTAAATCTCTTTACTCCAAAAACCAAAAAAAGTACGCCCCCAAATGCAACAATAATAGGCAATTGCATTAAAAATCACAGCAGCAAAATTTTGTTAAAAATTATTGCTAAAAGAAGAAGTTGAAGTTAGGAGGAATTGCAGACGACAAGCGGGTTTTTTCCCCCGGGAAAGGGTACCGAAAATTTCAAAATTTAAAATTGATCATAGAGAAAAACAAAAACATAAAAAAGACTTCCTGGGGTTTTCATATTAGGTAAAAGCTTTTGATACTTTTTGATCACGAATCCTCGGGAATAACATGTACGTATGAAGTTTCCAAAACACTCACCCAACTAAAAAAACCCTTTGTATGCCCAACAAAAAGCAGCTGAAAGAACCATTTATGGGTAAACAGAATTTTTCAAAAGTAAAACAGGAGTACGACGGGTTTTGCTTCTGTCCTCCGCACCTTTTAAAATATATATTCGAAAAAATTAAAAAAGAGGGGTTAAGAATTTTGAGGGAAACTTGGATGTTGGAGGATAAAAAAATTAAAATCTGAGTACGCCGATGATATATTTTTGTTTCCCACAGATCACTGACTACAACACTACTAGATAAGTTAGAGAAAAAAGCGAAAGGCTGGCTTGTTTTTTAATCCCAAGAAAACTAAGATCATAAGATTAAAAGATACGGAAATAAAACTGAAAACTGTTAAATAAATGGAATGTTGTGAAAAATGTAAAGATTTTCCTTATTTTGGGTTTTTTTAACTAATCTATGATGATTCACCGGGAAAAAAAAGAAAAATTACCATTGCAAAAACCCCAAAATTTGCTCTCAAAAACACTGGAAAGACCAAAGCATTACCTTAGGGACAAAGTTTGGGGTTATTAAACTCATTATTTTTCCCAAATTGCATCTATTTTTTCTGGTGTTGGGGTTTAAATAGATAGCAAAAAAAATCAATATTTTTTTAAATGTGGGGTTTTTAGACATTTCTGCATATTACTGGACAGAAGAAAACGAATGATGAAATGCGAGAAAATAAATTGTAAAGACCCCTGTTGGGCTCTTAACAAAAAGAAAATTAAAGTTTATTGGGCAGTAATGGAAGTAAAGTATTGGAAAGACTTCTGCAGGGGTGGGGAGGGAAACGGGAAGAGGCAACCAAGACAAAACTGAGCGACAATAAAAGATATTGCGGGCTGTCTGGTACAAGGGGAAAAAAACGTAAATCGATTTAGTGGCGAAAAGGGGGGGGGGGAGGTCCACGGCTGCTCAAACATGGCATACCGTTTTTGATGTGATAATTATATATAACAAATATATATAAAAAAATATAAATATATATATATATATAATAATAAAATTAATTTTCATCCATCAACCCAAAGTAGCCATGCTTTAGAGCCGTGGACCCCCTTTCCCCACCCTTTGCCACTAAAATCTCTTTCCTTTTCTTTCCCTTGTACCATCGAAGCCCGCAAATTCTTTGATTTGTCGCTCGTCTTGTCTTCGGTTTGCCTCTTCCTCTTTTCCCATCACCCTCCCCGTCGCAAATCTTTCTCAATATTTTACTTCTCATTTCATACCAAAAAAACTTTAATTTCTTCTTGTTCAAAATTCCCCAAAAGTCGGTCTTTTCAAATTTTTTTTTTTCTCAGCACTTCACATTTGTCTTTTTCTTGTCCAGCTAATATGCAGTACTCGTCTGTAAAACCCCAAATTTCAAAAATATTTATCTTTTTTTTTGTCTATCTACTTCAAAACCCCAAAACTCAAACCCTATGATGCAATTGGGAAAACTAAAGAGTTCAAAAACTCACTTTTTCCCTAGGAATGCTTGTCTTTCCAGATGTTATTGGGGCAATTTTGCGTTTTTTGGGAATGGGAAATTTTTCTTTTTTTCTCCGGGGATCATCAAGTATTAGTTAAAAAAGCTCCAATAATGAAATCTTTTAAATTTTCCACAAACATTCATTTATTGTACATTTCATCATTGTTCATTGCCGGTTATCTTTAAACTTCATGATCTTAGTTTTTTTTGGGTTAAAAAACAACCCTTTTTCCCGCTTCTCTAAATTTACTAGTATTGTTGTATTTTTAGTGATACTCTGGCAATCAAAACATATCTCGGCGTACCTCAGATTTTTATTTGTATTTCCCAAACCAATTCCATCAAAATTCTCTAGGCACCCCTTATAAATTTTTTCGAATATATATTAAGAGGTGCGGAGACAGAAACAAACCCTGTCTACTCCCCGTTTGACTTTGAAACCCTTTGTTGACCCTAAATGTTCTTTCAGCTGCTTGTTTTTTGGTCATACAAGGGTTTTATTAGTTGATTATGTGTTTTTGGGAAAATTCATATGTACTGTTTTCCGAGGGTATCGTTATCAACGTTCAAAGCTTTCCCTAAAACGATGAAACCAGGGAAGGTCCCCTTTTTATTTCCTGTTTTTCTCTATGATCAAATTTTAATTTTGAATCTGGTTTCTGGGACCCTTTCCAGGGGGAAAACCGCTTTTTTCGCTGCAATTTCCCTCTTAACTTTACTCATTCTTTCGCAAAAATTTTCAAAAAAATTTTGCTGCTGTGTTATTAATGCAATGTCCTTTATTGTTGCTTGGTGCGTCACCTTTTTTAGGTAGGGAGAAAACTGATTTTACCCGCTTCTGGGCCTTTTTTCATTTCCATTTTGGGGGAAAAGGGTTTTTAAAAAAAAAAAAAAAAAAAAAAAAAAAAAAAAAAACCCAAAGGGGGGGAAAAAGAACGTTATTAAAAAAAAAAGCCCCTTCTTTTTCTTTTTATCACTAAAACCCCCCCTCTTGTTTTTTATTCTTTAGGTTTTTAAAATTTCGTGGTGGTTTTTCTCCCTTGTAGAGTTTTTTTATTTTTTGTAGACTTTTCTTTTTTGGCAAGTTAAAAATATTTTCCTTATCTTGTCGCAATAATCTTTGAATTTTGTATTTTTTTTTTTTTTGTAAATTCTTTTTTTAAAAGGATTAAAATTTCCTTTTTATTTTTTAATTTCTTTTTTCAATTTTTATTTTTTGTTTTTTAAATATCCAGGGGGTTTGTCTTTTTTTTTGGGGATTTTCTTGTTTCTCACAGGTTTTTTCTTTTCCCAACCTTTTTGGGTTTTTTTACCTTTCACAGATTTTTTTCAAATTTGTTTTTAACACTGTAATTCTGTAACTGTTTCGAGTTTTGTAGTCGATTTAGAGGTGGGGTTGATGCTCCATCTTTTTTGGGCTTATTTTAAAATCGGGACCAGGTCTTGTTTTTGGTTTTTTTTGCAAATTTTCCCTTTTTGGTTCGCACAATGTAGTCATTTGGTTGCGTGTTCTTTTTCTGTGAAAACCCCGTTTACAAGTGTCTTGGGGGGTGTTGGGAAAAATGTATTGGCTATAACTAAAATTTTTTGTACTAAAAAATTCAATAAAAACCCTTTCCTCTTCTTTATATCTCCAAGGGCCCAATTTTTCCACGGGGTAATTTTTTAATTATTTTTTTCCTACTTGGCCCTTAGGGCCCCCAGATTTTTTTACATCTCTTTAGGGATTGGTCCCCAAAGTATCTTGGAGAGATTTAAAAAAAAATTCCCTTTTTTCATCACTTGCAAAATTTGGGTTTGGGGCTAGCATTGTATAAACTAATTTTGAGGTTTTGCTTGATTCTGACTTTTAAAAGCATCATTTATTGGCTGTACCCAAATTTGTGCATTTTTCATTTTTTTTCGGAAATCTGCACTCCGTGCTATAATTTCCTTCTTCTTTTTTCCAAAAAGACTGTCTTGTTTTCTTTATTTTGAAACTTTCCATTACTTTTCCATTGGTCTCACTTATTCCCATATTTTTAATGCTAATCTATCCATTTTGTTACAGACCCTATTTTAAATTTTCCCACTCTTTCATTTTCCTTACGTTCCACGTTCCCCATTTTTTTAAAGTTTTCTTAAATTTGGGCATGTTTTCTTTTCTTCTTTGTCTTTCCCGATCTGTTTAAAATTGTCAGCCTGGTTGCCCCTGACTACCCCCCCTTGATACCCCCCCACGGGGGATGTGGTATGAAGTCTTTCTGTATTTAAACTTGGGGTAAGGGTTTTTCAGGGGAAAATAAAAATTGAGGGAATCCCCCAGGCTCCTTCTCAACTCCCAGCCCCCCAATAAATGGGGGAAATATCTCTGCCGCTTTTAAACATTACACTGAATACGCCAGACATTTTTTGGTGAAAACCCTAATCATAGAACTGAAGGGGGGTTTTCACCGATTTCACTGCCCCGCTGCCGACAGTTTCACCGCAACCCTTTTTTAGGGGGCTAATAGGGTTTTATCCTTGTTCAAGGGAACCCCCGGGGGCAATTTTGTCTTACCCCGGCAATATATATATAATATATATATATATTATATATATATATATATATATATATATAATATATATATATTTATATATGTATAATATATTATATTTTAATTTTATATATATATATTAATTATTTTTAATATTATTATATACTATATATATTACCACACACACAACACACCACACTATATACATATTAAAATAATATATATAAAAAAAATAAATTTATATATAATTTATATTATTATAATATATATAATATAAAATATTTAATATTTTATATATTAAATATATATATTTATATTAGTATATATATATATTTAAAATAATATATAATATTCATAACATTAAATATTTTTATAATAAAATATTTATATATATTATATTATTAAAATATATATATATATAAATAATTATATGTTTGTTGTGTGTGGTGTGTGGTGTGTGTTTGTGTGCTGTGCGTGTGTGTTGTATGTGCGCACGTGGTAAGGGTTTGGAAAAAAACTTACTGCTACTTAAACTGGAAAAATGTCCCCGAGAGTCGCCGGACTGAGCAATCTCCATCCCCGGGTTTACGCCCCCACTTTTTCAATTGATTAATTCATAATTCTGATTCAAATGCTAAATTAAATTTTCAAACCCCCTCGGATTTTAAAACGGCTTTGCGGCGTTAGAACCCATATTTCTCCTAGACTCCTGCTACTCCTAGCTTTATCAGTGACTTTTATCTTTGTGATATTTTCGAAGGGGCTTTTCCCAGAGTAAGGGTTCTCGCCTTTGCGCTTGGGCGATCACTAGCTTTAAACTTTCTAGATCCCCTTTTTCATTTGCTGCTTTTTACATCAAAAAGTTTGCGTTAAAAAACATACAAAATCAAAATACATACAGGCATACTATAACTACATACTCCTGCTAATACATTCTTCATACTACAGAATACATAAATCATACATAATAATACAAAAAACTCTATATTTATCTTATACTACATAATAAAAGCATGCTTATTACAATTACTGCATATACATCCAAAAGAACAAAAAATACATAATACATGCGTACTACATAAACATACATAATATTTCATTATACATACTAATAAAACATTACATACTAAAAAAGTTAAATCTGCAACATGATGTAGGAAATTTGATGTTTAATATGCTATAAATATAAAGAGTTTATAGAATTTGATATATTTTATGTTTATGTATGCATGTGTATTGATTTTATGTTTTACAGATACATTAAATTAAAATTTGAAATAATTTTTACGTTATGCTTTTTGCTAGAATGTATTACCGCCCCCTTTCTACAGTACATCAATCAGACCTATATTTTTTGATTGTTTTTTCAGGGAATTGCTTTTGACTCTCTTTTTCTGCTTCCCTTACGCATGATAGAATTAAAGTTTTTTACCAGAATATCTCTGACCCTAAAAAGCAATAAACTATTAGGTGCGGCAGGGGGATAGAGGTGGGTTTTTGGGTCCAAAGCGATGTTAAAGGGTAGGTTTTTGTGGGAAAAAATAGCCCCTAGGGTTCTTCAAAATTATTTAGGCATGAAAAAATTTCAAAATCACGTTTGCCGAATCCAATCAAAAAACACGTATACTGTAAAATAAAATTATAAAAAAGTAAACAATAAAAATATAAATAAGTCTCTCATAGTATTGTGGTTTTTTTATTTTCATTCCAAAAGGGGTTTGGGAAATATCTATTGGGAAAAAATTGGGGTTAGGAAGGTGTAGCAGAAATCCAAAAGTGTTTTTGTAAGATTGTGCAAAAGTAAAGATAATGGTACGGGAAAAACATAAGATAACGATGACGATAATAAAAAAAATAATGATAATGATAATATATTAATAACATAAAAATAATCAATAATGATAAAAGTAATGAGAGGTGTTAAAATTATGATTTTATAAAAATGCTGCTGATGATAAAAATAACAAAAATGTCATATAAATATTTTAAAGATGCTAATATCAAATAGTAAGGATAAAAAAAATTTAGATGGAGTAAAAACAATAATAAAATAATAAACTTATTATTATTTTTTATTATTATTATTATTTTATTATTTTTTATTTTTATTGTTAAATATAATAATAATAATAATTAATAAAATAATAATAATCTAATCATAGTAATAATAATAAATAAAAAATAATAATAATAATATAAAAAAAATAAAAAAAATAATAATAATTTAAAAATAATAAAATAAATAATAACAAAAATAGAAACAATGTACAATGATAATAAAGATAATCCAATAAATAGTAATGATGATAAAATAATAATTTATTAATAAATAATATAAATAAAAATAAAAATAATAATAATAAAATAAAAACAATAATATAAAATAATTAAAAATGATAATAAAAATAACAAAATGATATAAAGCTAATAAAAAAATAGGATAAAAATGATAATCAAAAATAATAAAAACAATTGAATGAAATGACAATGATTGATAAAAGTGATAAAAATGATAATGATAATCGTAATGATGATGATTAATGATATAAAAAAATTTAAAAATAATAATAATATAAAAATAATAAAATAATAAAATTAATAATAACAAGAAAAATATAATAAAATAATAATAAAAAAAATAAAAAAATAAAAATAATAAAAATAATAATAAAAATAAAAATAATAAAAAATAATAATAGTAAAGAAATAATGATTTAAAAATAATAATAATAATAATATAATAAAAATAATAATAATAATAATGATAATAACATAATAATTATAATAATAATAATAAATAATAATAATAATGAAAAAAATAATATAATAATAATAATAATAATAACAATAAAATAATAATGATGATAATAATATAAATAATAATAAAAATAATAATAATGAATAAATAATAATAATGATAATATATAATAATAATAATATAATAATAAATAATAAATAATAATAAATAATAATAATAATAAAAATAATAGTAATAATGATAATAACAATTTTTAAAAATTAAAAATAATAATATAATAATAAATAAAAAAATAATATAATAATAATAATTAATAATTAATAATAA
>NW_023639097.1:0-5000 GCF_015228065.2 Penaeus monodon
GAATGTATCACCCTAATCAGACGTAGACCGTCTGTACTCCCTAGAAGTAAAGGAGGTAGGGGGATGATGCAGTTGGAATTATCGTACAAAACCAAGGGTTTGGGTATCATGCAATACTTAGATCTAACCAACGACTGGATGCTTCAGTTAGTTGTACATGAAAACTCCAAAAGGTCACACTCGGTAATAAAGGAATCAATAAGTTTTCTCAGGAACTGGGTATGAGAGCGAAAACATTAAACATATGTCGCCAACATTGGCTTCAAAACATAGAAAAAAGCGAAGAAGGTGGGACAAGAAAAATGTGAATGTAGGTGTATGAAAGCCTCTCCAGGGACAGTTTGCAGCTCGAGTTTTAAACAGTACAGTGCTTGTTCCAGAAGAGTCTTATCGATCTGAATGTTTTTTTTTATGTTCGTGAATTGACTTGAATTGATGTTTTAATGTGTAATTGTTCGGGCTTTATTTTTGCATATTTTTGTTGGTGTTCCATTACCTTCAATCACCCTAGGTCGCTGGTAGTGATTTGGTGTTTTGATTTTAATTAGCAGATCTAAAGAAACCTTTTCAATGAAAATATTAATAATAATAATAATAATAAAAATATTAATAAAATAAATAATACTGTTTGACACCTAAAAAAAAGGGTGTTTAAGGAATATTTGAAAGAAAGAAACGCAAAGCTTGACTCAAACAAGCTAGCCAATGTGGGGAAGACATATCGTTCGTAACAAAAAAAATTAACAGATATAGAAATCTCAATAATCAAAGTAAAAAATGA
Source organism: Penaeus monodon (assembly GCF_015228065.2). NCBI lineage: Eukaryota > Metazoa > Arthropoda > Malacostraca > Decapoda > Penaeidae > Penaeus > Penaeus monodon. The sequence goes on from NW_023639097.1 coordinate 782, forward strand.
CACTATAGAGGTACATATAGAAGAAAATAAAAAGGAAGAAAATTAAGATGAACAAAAACTGAACATGCCAAATAGAGTTGATCTAGCAACTGGAAATAATATCGATGAATTAAAGCCACATGAGGTTGTCGTAGATGAGGGAGAATTGCTAGATATGAAAACGGATATCATGAAGAACAATGGGTAGTAAAACGTACTGAAATGAGTAAAGAGAGACCTGTTAAAATTCAGACATCCCCTTTAACTATAAAAGTATATCAAATATAGGTAACAAGGCGTTAGAATACTCTGTCATGAAATTAATCCGATTTAACTAAATTTAAAACGAACTAACGAAACAGCAAGAGTCCTCCAAGCAAAATGTGGCATTAAGTCAAGAAAAAAAAAAAAAAGAAACCTCGAAAAGCCAAGTGGCAAGTAATAATAGAGAAAGAAATAGAAACTTTAGAAGGGAAATATCGATATTAGATGAACTACAAAAAGATAATGGGAAGAAATGGGAGAAAAGCGAGAAAAGTAATAAAAAAATAAAATACTTTTCTAAAAAACAAATACCAACGATTAAAGAAGAGCTTAAACAAAACTTCGGGTTTAAGGCGCAAGGTTACGAAAGATATGACAAACGCTAAAAGTTTTTCAGGCAGAGTAAAATGTTTGAGACTGACATAAGAAATTTTACCCCGAAAAAAGGGAAAAAGAACAATTTCTTGTAGAAACTATACCATTGAAGAAAAGGTCTGGGAATTTTGGAACAATATCTGAGGAAAAAGATAAATAATACAATGAAAACGCATGGATACAAGTTTTTTGAGAATAGCACCGGGGATTTTCCCCGAAAAAAAATGGGGAAAATATTACCATTTGAAAAAATTCAAAACGCACTAAAAAAGTCCCATAAATGGAAATCACCTGGGGTTGACCAGATCCCAAAATTTTGGCTTAATACTCTTTCTTCAGCACATGCCAAATTAGCATCTAATTTTAACTCAATTATGATAGAAACTAACCTTAACATCTAAATGGTTTTTGTCAAGGGACTACTTATCTCTTGGCCAAAAGTAACGAAACAGGAGAACCAAAAAACTACAGACCCATTACATGCTTAACAACCACCTTAAAATTACTTACCGCAATCTTAACTGAAAGAAACCAAACAGACACATGGAAGAACAAAATATTTTTCCCAACGAACAAAAAGGATGTTGCAAAGGATCATCGATGTAAAGATCAACTGCTCATAAATAAAATGATTCTCGAAAAGGCTCATACTAAACACAGACATCTGAAGTACTGCTTGGATCGACTATAAAAAACCCTTTTGACGGTGTCCCACACTCTTGGATCTTGAAATCCTTAGAAATCTCAAAGTCTCTCCTGTCTTCATAAAATTTCTTCGAAACAGCATGACATTATGGGAGACAAATCTTACTCTCAACACATGAAACGTACTAATTATTTCAAACAACATGCAATCAGATGCGGAATCTTCCAGGGTGACCTTTTTCCCCTCTTTTTTATTCTGTATGGTACTTATCCCCCCTCTCCCAGCTTCTTAACAACACAGGGTATGGATATAAAGATCATGGACAAGAAGATCAATCATTTATTCTATATGGAGGGCTTGAAACTTTACACTCAGAATGATGATGAATTGGGAAAGGTTGCTGAAAACTGTAAACGATTTTTAGTGATGACATAGGCATGAAATTTGGTCTCGATAAGTGTGCTAAAGGGAACCCTTTAAGCAAGGAAAACTAGTGGCATCTGACAAAATAAAGTTAAGTATTGATACCGTAATATAAGAATTGGATCAGGAAAAAACCTATAAATATGTAGTAATAAAGGAAGGAATGGGATACAACATCATAGATGAAAAAAAAAACGTACAGAATGCATCCGAAGAGTAAAGGGCAATCCTGAAAACATAATTAACTCAAAGAACAAACTAACCCGCAATCATCACTCTTGCAATACCTGTGGTTACATATAAAAACCAAAACTTTTCCTGTTGTTATTGGAAACTCTTGGTCTTATAAAAAGGTACAGATAAGTTTCTTGAGCAAATACCAGGAAATCCAAAATTAGAAGAAATCCGAAAAATAGTCTTACACAGCACAGCACATGTTCTCAGAAGAGCATTATCAATCTGATGTTTTTTCTTTTGTGCGTGAATTGATTTGCCTGGATGTTTTGATTTGTGGTTGTTCTGCATATTTTGCTGTTTTTCGTTGATGTTCCATTGCCTCAACTTCAATCACCCCAGGGGGCGCTGGTAGTGACTCGGTGTTTGATTTTAATTAGCAAAATCTAAAAAGGGAAAATTTCGTATAAAATAATAATAATAATAAATTTTTATAATAATGACATATGATTTAAAAATAATGAGATTATGATAATAATAATAATAATTACAAAAATAAAGATAATAATAAATGATAATCATATATTAATTATAAAATAAAATATACTACATATTAAGAACATTTTCTCTTTATCATTCCAAACCTCTTTGTTCCTAAACACCAATATCATTGATCAATGCTGCTTTTATCACTATAATATAAAGTATTATTTTTTGCAGCATTAGTGATAAAAGTTATAGTAATTGTAATAACAGAATGAAACTACATAGAGGTATATTGAAGTATATGTCTGTTCAGCTTATTTTTTTTATCATAAAAACACACACACATAACATGCGCTCACGCAAACACAGACCCCACACACTCACACGCAAGCAAGCACGCACGCACGCACGACATACGTAAAAAACCCCACAATAACAATATGGGTGTGTGGATGTATGGAAATAGCTGCATTTTAACACTATGTAAACTGTGATTTAAGCTGGGTCACTGGTTTAAATGTTTAATACCAATGTAACATTTCACAACCCCCCTTCTCCCCCGCTCTAAAAAAAAAGACAAAGGGGTACTTGTTGTGTGTGTGGTGTGTGTGTGTGTGTGTGTGTGTGTGTTGTGTGTGTGTGTGTGTGTGTGTGGTTTTGTGTGTGTGTGTTAATAATATAACTCAACTTTATTGAACAAAATTGGACAGTTCAGCCAGCTTCCATATAACTTATCAAACATGTCAAAAATGTGTCACGAAAATGAACTCAAAATATGTGTAAAATAATTTCAAAGTAAGTAACGTACGGTTGTCTTAACACTACAAAGGAAGAAAAAAAATTAAAAGACAGGTATTGAATAAGCAATTGCAAGGTAGCACCTGTTTCCCTTTTTAATCAGATATCTTGCGATGATTTAATTATGCAAATTGTGTACCCAATTCCCGTAAAATATTTTCAGATTCTTTCAGGAGAGGAAAAGTGATGTTCTCATGAGAATTCGTCTGTATCATTTACTTCAACACGACGGATGGCCACATTGTCGGTAATATGAAAACTAATTTGAGGAAGTATTGTGCTATCTTATATTCACTTATTATAATCATGAACAGTACCACTAATAGTGAGGGAGGGGGTCACAGGAATGCGTGCCTCCCCGTTAAGATTTCTTATCTTTAAAAATCGGTGAATCATGTTTTTCAACTTCCCCGGGAGACATATAAAGTTTTAGACGGAATACAAAGGTAACAAATCGCTCATCGAGGTACAAGTGTGTATCCCCCCCGGGACCTAATGTTAGCTCCCCTGATTGCTGGATTGGGTAGGTGGCTGAAGTCTGTAGGTGGTTTCGACAGGGTTGGTACTATTGTTTATATAAGGTGCTCTTCTCTATGTAAAATGTTCTTTTCTTGTGTCGTTTTGTGGATGAAATGCATATTTTTTAGAATGCCTTATATGACAAAAGCCCTTTATCTCCGTCCCCGTCTCCATCTCTCTCTCTCTCTCTCCCTCTCTCCCTCTTCCCCTCTTTCCTTTCTCTCTCTCTCTCTCTCATTCTCTCTCTCTCTCTCTCTCTCTCTCCCCTCTTTTTCTCTCTCTCTCCTCTCTCTCTTCTCTCCCCTCTTTTCTCTCTCCCCTCTCTTTCTCTCTCGCACGCTCGTTCTCTCTCCTTTGTTCCCCCTTCCCTTCCCCTCTCTGTCCTCTCTCCTTTTTTTCCTCTCAGTTTTTTCTTCCCCCGTCTCCCTCTCCAAACTCTTCCTCCCCCCACGTCAGAGCAAATGACTCGAATAGGATGCCAATTCAATCTGATCTTGCAGTGCGTCACAATCGTAATCGAACAGAGTTATCAGAGAATAAAAATTAAGGCCTTGA
>NW_023639097.1:10000-12382 GCF_015228065.2 Penaeus monodon
GTGTGTGTGTGTGTATACATGCACACACATCTGTGCGAGCGTGTATGTGTTTAGGCATGTATATCTCATGCTTCTATGAAGAAACAATACTTTCTCATGAAATCGGTGTTCAATTAGTTTTCGAGAAAGAGAGAGAGAGAGAGAGAGAGAGAGAGAGAGAGAGAGAGAGAGAGAAAGAGACTGAAAGACAAATAGACGGAGAGACTATCTACCTATCTATCTATCTATCGACCCATCTATCTATCTATCCATCCAACCATTTACCATTATATTTATCCATCTCTATATCTTTCCATCCTTGGTATATATCATACGCCTTTTCACTACAGCCTCTAAAATCTCATCCCCTTGATTTTCTGTCACCTCGCGAGAATTCTCCCAGAGCTATGACGGAAGCGGATTTAGTAGCCCATGTTTGCACACCTCGGCGCTACTACCCTGTTCAGTGATACCTTTTACAGATACGCCTTGAATGCCACTTGCAGAGATTGCATCTAGCAGGGGGGAAAATGCATGCAGATGGTGTTGAAAAGTCTGGAAACATGCATGAAGGAAAAGGGTTAAAACTTTATATTTCTAAATCATGAAAATAGACTCACTGAGGTTTTAATTATCGGATGGAAATGGAATAAGCAATAACAATGAATATAAGAATAATAATCTCTAATAACAGCAGTGCTCATCATCATCATAGTAATAATAATATACATTACAATTGTAAAACAACAATGATAATAATCGTGAGAATGATCAAATCAACAATAATAATAATAATTAATGAATGATGATTATAAAAAAAAAACGATAAGACAGTCACCTTCACCATAACCATCGCATCATCTTCGTCATTATTACCATCATTTTCATCACCATCGTGATAATAAGTGTAATAATACAAATAACCACTCTAAAGCTACAATAACGATAATTATTATAATAAAGATTAATAAAAATGATAACTAATGATAAAGATAACTATATATATATGAATATATGTAAATATATAATAATATATATATAATATAATTAAAAATTTAATATATATATATATATATTATTTTATTAGTTATTATATTTTATTAATTTAAAAATAATAATTATTTATTGTATTAGAGGTTTTATTTGTTTTTATTAATTATTATCACGAGGTGATAAATATTTAATAATATATATTATATAAACTCGTATATATATGATGTAAGCATACATACATAATAAAAAAAACATACAACACACAAACAAATTTTACAAAATAATATATATACTGATAGATATATATAATATTATAAGATATATATATATTATATTATATTTATGATATATTATTATATAATATATAAACTTTCAGTACATATCATATATAGAATATAATATTTTAATTATTTTATAATATATTAATATATACAATTGAGTCATTTTATACTCTATATATATATATATGATAATTTGTATAAGTATATATATATAGGGATTAGATTATAATAGATACTATCTATATAGCTCTGAATTTTAATATAAGTATATTATATTTTATGATTATATATATATATATATAAGTATGATATATTATAAAGATATGAAGATATAAACATATATATAGTAATAATTGATATAATATAGTGATAATATATAATAATATATATATTTAATATCTATTTATTCTCTTATCTACTCTATATATACCTCTCTCTCCCTCTCTCTCAAATACTAATTTAAATTTATAGATATATATTATAATATGTTAGTATGTTAAATTTTGTGTTTGTATGTGTGTGTGTATTAATTATAAGCAATACATCATATATTAGATATATATATAATAATAATAATATAATATATATATATATATATATATTATATATATATATATTTTATATATACATATAATAATATATAATTATATATATTATATAATATATATATATATATATAATATAAATAATAAATAATATAATATATATACATATATATAATTTATATATATATATTATAATATATATATTACATTATTTGTATTTGTATTTTATAATTTTATAAAAATTATTAAATATATATATATATATATATATTAATATATATTATATTATAATATATAAAATATTATATATATATATATATTATTATATTTATAAATTTTATATAATTTAAAAATATATATATAATTTAAAGATATTAAAATATTATATATTATATAGTTAATTTTAAATCTTTTATTAAATAATTATCGTGTAGTATTAAAAAAGAGTTGTTTGTAGTATATAAATTTTTATACGATGGTGAGAAAAGATGGAAAAATGACGAAAGATGATGCGATGTTATGGTAAAAAAGGTTTTGTTTTTAAAAATAAGTAAAATTTTAATTATTAAATTTTTTAATTATTA
>NW_023639098.1:7500-12382 GCF_015228065.2 Penaeus monodon
ATAGATAGATAGATATATAGATATATAGATATATAGTAAAATATATTTTTTTTTCGGTAGGTTCATTTTTGAGCCGCCGTGGTCACAGCATGATACTTAATAGTAGTTTCATGTTGTGATGCTCTTGGAGTGAGTACGGGGTAGGACCCCCAGTTCCTTTCCACGAAGAGTGCTGCTGTTACCTTTTAGGTAATCATTCTTCTTTTTTATCCGGGCTTGGGCCCAAGCACTGATTTGGGGCTGACTTGGCCACCCAGTGGCTAGGAAGGCAATCGAGGTGAAGTTCCTTTTGCCCAAGGAAAAAACGCGGCGGTCGGTGACTCGAACCCTCGAACTCAGATTGCCGTCGTGCCATTTTGAGTCCGATGCTCTAACCACTCGGCCGCCGCGGCTATATTATTATATATATATTATATATATATATATATAATATATATATATATATATTATATATATATATATATATAATACCCCCCGGGGAAAGGGGAACAGACGAAAAATGGAAGTATGGTAAATATATATATAATATATATATACATATATATATATATTATAAAAATATAAAATTTTATATATATATATAATATATATGTATATATATATAAATATATATATATGTACGTATATATGTATAACACACACACATAATATTTTGGGTGTGTGTGAGAGAGTAAGAGAGAGGGGACTCTGCATTGTTTTTTTTGCCACCATGCATATGCATATCCATGCGCGCAGGCAAACAATCGCATATAAAGAGAGGGACTGAAAAAAGGAAAAAGGGAGCCGTTAAAATGTCCAGCTCTCCCTTGAACATGCAGGCAAGGTGCATGAGGGGAAATGAATGCAAAACCACACATAAATGTGCGAAGAAGAGAATAAGGGAAAGAATGAGAGAAGGGGAGAGAAACGAGGGATAAGAGAATAATAACTAAAAAAAGGGGGGGCGAGAAAGGGAAAAAGGGGTGAGTAAATGTGAGTTTAAGACAGGTGTTAATCGGAGGACAATTACTGTGAATTAGAAAGCGTGGTAGAAAGGGGGGACGTGGGGACGGGAAGAGGAAAAAGGATGTTAGTATAGAGAGAATTAGGCAGCTGATACAGTGCACACCTTCTTTACAACGAAGGATTATGCAATTGATACATCAGGAACCGCCTATTCTATGCAACAGACTTACAGTTGTTACATCAAGTTTGGCTATTCAGTGCAAGAGAATTATGAAATTGTCACATCAGGCACTATCCCAACAAAGATATATGCAATTGTTACATCGGAACTCACTTTTCTATGCAAACAAAATTTACGGAACAGATAAATTAGAATTATAGTGTATGTAACAAAGAAATTTTGCAATATTCAGATGATGGTAGTGATACATAAGACACATTTCATACATCAAAACTGAATATTCTATACAAAAGAGAATTATGCAAAATGATACACCACAAGTATTATTTCCACGTAACTCGTACAATGTATACACTGACTATTCTATGAGGCAGAGATCTATGCAACCGATATACAGCATTAGCCACTAACTACTGCCTAGCTTATTATCATATTTGGGCAGTTATTGTGGTTATGGTGATACTTTGAGGTAAACTATATGTGAATGTACATGATCATGATAATAACTGCTCTAATATTACGTGAACATTCCTGTTCAATCATTCTATATCAATTATCATCTCGTAGACTCCCCCTTTTTTAGTTGTTGTTTTTTTATATATAATTACAGGATCATCCTCCGTTTTTTTTTTTTTTTTTTTTTTGCGAGCGAGCATCAAAATTATGCCAAATTATTTCTATTCTTTTTTATCCTTTTAGGCACTGGGCCCAAACCATTCGCCACACGAACTCTCACACAGAGGGATTAACACAGAATGAAATTTCCTAATTTTTAAATAAGATCTCGCAGATATGTGTCGCAGACTGTGTATTTCTTAAACACTGCTATTGTTATGCACAGAAAGGGGTGAATAAATTTAAACACTGCAATCCCATATAACCACTAAAATACAAAGCACGCGAAGATTATATATATATATATTATATATATATATATAATATATATATATAATATATATATTATATATACCAAAATATATATATATACCCTATATATATACATATAATTAAAATTTTATATATATATATATATATATATATATAATATATATATAATATATATATATATATAGATATAGATATATATATGCTGTGTCCTTGCACCAACACTCTCAACACGTATGGACTGGATAATGGGCAGAGTTACTAGCCAAGTCAAATGGGAGCAACACTGGGCAATATCAAGGTCTCAGACCTTGACTTTTCCGATGATGTTGCTATCCTCTCTGGAGTCACTGGTGGCGGCTTTTTGATGCATTTAGCAATGAGGCGAAGCTCTTAGGCTTAGAGGTCTCCTGGACCAAGACCAAGATTCAGGACTTTGGGGGCCTGTTTGGGGAACCCGTTCAGTCGATCCATGCTTGCGGCGAGGACGTTGAAGTTACAGAGAGTTTTACATACCTTGGTAGCATAGTCCATATCTCTGGGCTGTCAGACCAAGAAGTCAATAGACAGATTGGTTTTGGCAACAGGAGCCATGAACTCGCTCAAACAAGAGCATTTGGAGATGTCGGTACCCATGCAGAAGGACCAAGCTGCTTGACTTCAAGGCCTTGATACTGCCAGTTTTGATCTATGGAAGCGATACCTGGACGTTATCCAGTGCCTTGGAGTCTCGCCTTGATGCCTTTTGTAACAAGTCCCTTCGCCGGATCATGGGGTACAGTTGGCAGGACCACGTGTCCAACCAACGGTTACACCGTGACACTGCATGGGGCCTGTTACTTGCATAATCTGGGATCGCCCAACTCAGGGTATATGGCCACCTAGCCGTTTCCCTGTGAATGACCTGCCCATCAGGTTTTCTGTCTCTACGAGACAACCCTGGGTGGAGGAGGCCTGTGGGAAACCCCAGGAGGGCATGGTTGGGCAGCTCGACGAGACTGTCGCGAGGAATTAGAGATAGCCGAGGGCCTGCCCGGAGACTCGCCACGAGGGACCTTGTGGTTGGAAGCGAAGAGTGGATGCGGCCATGCGCCCCGTTGGCGTTAGATGATGATGATGATGATGATGATGATGATGATGATGATGATGATGATGATGATGATGATGATGAAAATGATGATGATGATATGATGATGACACATACATACATACACACACACCAAAACCCCACACACACACACACAACACACACACACACACACACACATATATATATATATTATATATATACATATAATATATAATATATACATACATGTGTGTGTGTGTTTGTACTACGCACACACACACACATAAGGCAAACTGCAAAGTGAGAGCAAAGATACTTCCCAAAGGAACTTCAGTTGGAAACATTGCAGAAAGCATTGCATAAACCCATTCATCGGGCTCTGCAAGCGCCGTTGAAAATTTATGATCGAGTTACCCTGAATTTGGTTGCATTAATATTCATTTTGTCAAAGGGCGATACTGGAAAAGGGAGGTTTCTGCAAAAGAGCTCTTTATATTCCCCACTACCTCTCATTTGTAGGTAAGATTGCATAATGAGTTTGCTTTTATCGCCCCATTTTCAGATATTGAAAAAGAATAAGGCAATGCATTAATGAACACTTTAGATACAGTATGTAAATGTATTAAAGCAAATTTATAACTTGATTTTTTATTTTGCTGTGATAAGAAATGCGTATGTAAATGTGTACTGACTAGATGAATCATAATGCAAAGATGCATACATACGTGTACACACACACACACACACACACACACAAAACACCACACACCACACACACACACACACACAAAACACCACATGTATTCTTTCCGTTTTTCCCCCATTTTTTCTTGAGCATTTCGCGTCTTCGTTGAAATTCACACGAAGTCTCCAGCATGCATCAAAATTCAATAAAGCAGAAATATTTATTTTCTAAACTTTTTGTTTGTTGTTTGTGTGTATGTGTGTGTGCAATAATACAATAGCTGTTTCTCTTCATCCCTTTTCATGGGTTTTTATCATTACTTACTGTTGTATTATCATTATTGATCGTTATCTTCTTGTTATTATTATCATTATTATTATTACTATTATAATAATAATAATAATTATTATTATTATTATTGTTATTATTATATTTATTATTATATTATTTATTATTATTATTTTTATTATTATTATTATTACTTTTTTATTTGTATTATTTCTAAAAAAAAATATTATAACTGTAATAATAACAATAATGAATAATAATAATAAGTATAATAATAAAGTTAATAGACGATATAATAACGATAAAAATATTATTATTGTATTATTATCATTATTATCATTTTTTCTAGTAGTATAATTGCAAAAATAATTATTATAACAGTAATATATTTCTGTAATTACGATATTAATTTAAAAAAATGATTTTAAATAATTATTATTATTTTTTATTATTGTTATTTCTATTATTATTTTTGTTGTCATTATTATAGTTGCAAAATTATATATTATAACTGCAATAATTGCAATAATAATGATAATAATTGCAATAATGATGATAATAATTGCAATAATGATGATAATGATGATGATAATTATGATAATGATGATGATAATGATAATATTGATGATAATCATGATAATAATGATGATAATAACAGGAATTGTCTCCATTTATAATTAAAAAAAAGGTAAAAGAAAATAATTCCAAAAGTCGGAAAGGACAAAAATAGGGAAATATAGCTTTTGAGAGAATACTCCAAAATGACGTTTTTTCGATTCTCTGAGATTTGGAATTATTAGGGTAAAATGAAAAAATTACCAAATCGTAT
>NW_023639099.1:0-12381 GCF_015228065.2 Penaeus monodon
GGAGACCTTTTTGAAACCTTTTCCTTTCTCCTTTTTTAATTTTGAAGTTTTTATAATTTTTCTTTTGCTCAATTTATTTCTTTTCTTTTCTTTGTAGTGCTGGTTAGAATGTATTTATTCTTATATGATCTATCTATATAAAGTGTAGATCTTTGGTTCTATTTGTAGGAAAAGTAAATATGCGGAGGGGTGTTTGGTATTTGTTGTATCTTTTTCCTTTTTTGATTTTTGCTTCTTTTCCTTTTTTCAATTTCTCTGTTTCTTTGTGTAGAAATGTTCAAGAGAAATGTATAATATATAATGTTATATTTATTTATACATTTCTCTTGAACATTTATACACAAAGAAAAGAGAAATTGAAAAAAGGAAAGAAGCAAAAATCAAAAAAGGAAAAGATACAACAAATACCAACACCCCTCCGCATATTTACTTTTTCCTACAAATAGAACCAAAGATCTACACTTTATATAGATAGATCATATAAGAATAAATACATTCTAACCCAGCACTACAAAGAAAAGAAAAGAAATAAATTGAGCAAAAGAAAAATTATAAAAACTTCAAAAATTAAAAAAGGAGAAAGGAAAAGGAAAAACAAATCTTTTCCCCATTTCAAAGGTCTCCTTCCAGTTGATACACAGGAGATAGACTTTAAAAGATCAAACAACAATTTAATCTCTAATACTCCTAACAAAACAATTTAAAAATGTAACAAAAAAAGACAAAATACCAAGAAGAGAAGAAGAGAGGAGGCTGAGCCGAGGTGTCCACCCAGGCAAAGGGCAGCAAAGGAACTGGGGAACATGGCCCTCCATACCCAGAGCACAGAAATCCTATGTAGACTTTGAAAAGTTACATCACTTATCCAGGATTTCCATAGACTTTTATTTTAGTTTTTTAATTTTTTAAATCATAGAGGTCATGGTCTTAAAACCTCTTAAGGACTAGTAAACCAGGATATAAGCTCTGATATGTGTTTTCCAGTCCCCTCTCTTGACCGATTTTTTACCGACTTTAGTTCGATGTATTTACCATTTACTTTTTACACACAAATGGTAATGAGGAAACATCTTTTCTTCCTTTTTTGGTTTGTTTTGAATGGTATTTCTAACACCGAAGTTACTGAGAAACAAGCAAGGTTTGACTGTTTAATATTTTTTATAAATTTGTACAAAAGGTCTAAGTATTTTTCAGTGTTTAGTTACCCCTGCCTTACATTTTCTCTGGCTTACTGGTAACTTCTCAGTTTTCTTTGATGGTAAGTAGTAAGTCCCAACCTAGTCCTCAGTCCTGCGACATTACCCTCCCCTCTGCCTTTTACTTAAACTTTATGATTTTTAAACTGTGTTTTTCTTTCAGGATCCAGGCAGTTGAGACAGGATACTCCAAGTAGAGAACCTAACCCACCCATCCTGACCATTAGTAGCCCTTCAAAGGGTTCCTGCCAGGATCCCCCCTTTGTTATTTTCTTATGTCCTGTGAAGAGGAGATGAGACTTCTACTTTGCATGTTGCATAGTCACCTCACACCGATGAGAGGAAGCTTCAAGGAGGCAGGCAAGGTACTCAGGAAGTGGGAGCCCTTCCCCAGGCGCCCCCCCCCCCCCTGCCATGACCGGAAGGACCTCGGAAGTCGGTCACCTTTACCGTGTGACTCCTCTGGAGTCTTTGTTCCCTTGTATATATTGTATCTTTTGGAATAAAGACTTCAGTTAACCTCTTTCACAGCACCTGATGAAGCCTCTGGCTGAAAGCGCTAGTGCTTAGAGTTAACTGTTAATTTTAGGATTACATGGTAGTTTCTCTCCTCTATTCCTTGAATTAACTTATTTATTGTCCTTTGCCCGCCCAGCAAGACATATATTTACCAAACAAAAAGCCCTGTATTTTGCACATGACTAGTCCTTGTAAGGACTCTTGAAAAACGATTTTGATACCAGTCTCTGCCTGACCAGCAAGACTTTCTTTGAAAGACCGAGTTTGTACTAGTCTTTGCCTGCCCGCAAGACTTGTGTTTGTGTTTGAGAGCTAGATACCAGTCCTTGCCTGCCCAGCAAACAAAAATTGTTTTCCTAATGTTTCACATGATTAGTCCTTTTAAGGATTTGTTGTCTTAGCCAGCCCAGCAAGACAAAAGTAGCACATGAGCAGTCCTTATAAGGATTATATGAAGTATATGAAACAAAGCTGACCAGGTACACACAAAGTCTTTTAAAATAATATATACAGTGAGAATATCTTAACTGATCTCCTCTTTTTATTTTTTCAGGTGCCATTAGACTTCTGCTGGAGTTTCCTGCAGTGTGTTAATTTGTCCTCGGAGATTTCCCTCTGCCTCAAAAGTGGACTGCATACACACCCCTCTGGAAAAACAGCAGTTGTTATTTCTTTGGCACAGATATTGTAAACTGTATAATAAACAGAGCTTGTAATATATGGTTTGGATAAAGGAATAAAGAGAGAAACAAGGTGATATATGCAATTTTAATTACTCAGAAAATAAAAAGGAAACTAAAAGACTGAGAAATTAAATATATTTATAGAAGATGCCTATGACACGAGCAAACACTAAAATAGGAAGAACACTAAAGGACCAGTAGAGGAGGGTATTATAGATGAAATGGTCTCAACTTTGGGAAGTAGCTTAGACCCTGTCTTCCAACAAGCAATAGGAATACAAATATAAATAAACAGTTGTTGAACAACCCCTTAGCCCTGAGAGGAGGATGGAACCACCCGCTGCTTGGGCAAACACAAGCCCAGCAGTCCAAGCATCCCCCTTGGCACCCCTATTACTAGGTGGAGAAGTACAGCTAGGCTTCCCTGAAGACCCTTTCAGAGATGAAATCCACAATTTACAAGACCACCCCCCCGTATCTACACAAGATGAACAAACAGAAATAAAAGATATGGCAAAATTATATAAAGAGGAAACAGTACAGCAAGCTATAGTAAAATACCTAGACAGATGTGAATTGAAGGGAGTCACAGATAGATTTGAACTGATGTTGCAGAACATAGACAGTAGGATGAGGGACCTACCACCCATGTGGGTAATTGAGATGGGAGAGTTGATCTTGCAAGGAGCAGCAAGAAGATGGCAAGGCCTAATGGCAGCAGCAATTAGGGCAAGCACAGTAGAAGTGAGAGGAGAATAATAGAAGAGAAAAATAGACTGAAAAGAAAATACCCTCACTCCTATAGAAGAATCTGCCATGATGCTTATACCAGAGCTAAGCTTGCAGCTAAAAAAATTGACAAGCTACAACCCCCAGAAGTAAATTCTATCTGTTACAAGAAGGGACCCCCCTCATACAGTATATGAATGAAAGAACAAATATGGAAATGACAGGGGAAGAAAGAGACATGGTTCTGAATGCATGAGAGACATAGGCATAAACTCTCATCCAGAAGAACCCGAACCCCTGGAAGATGAACAGAAAGAAACAGAAAATGAAACACAGAACCAGATCGTTAAATAGAGAACAAGAAAATGAGAAAGAACAAAAAGAACAAGACAAAGAATCAGAACATAACCAAACAGAAACTGAACAGGAGAATGTAATAGAACAAAACATTGAAGCATGCTTCCCACCTCCTCCTCCTAGTAATGAAACAGAGGAGACACCTCAAGCAGAAAAGGAAGCCTCGGAGGAAAGAGATAATCATATTGACCTACCCCCAAGGGGAGAGGACAGTACACAGATCTCCCTCCCAATGAACAATACCATAAGGAGCCCAGGCACCCTTGAATTATTCCTGCCAACTCCACCTTCCCCTCCTTGTCCTTCAGGACTTATAGAAAGGGAAGAAGCTTGTAATAAGCTCTTGGAAAAGGTAGTAGGAGCAATAGGCCAGTTGGAAAAGGTCATTGCCAATCTCAATGATAAGATCACAGAGAAAGATTCAAACAAAACTGAACACAAAGAACAGACAAACCAAGAAACAGAGCAAAACATAGAGAATGAAGAGGCTCCACAAATACAAAAGAAAAAGAAAAACCCTGAGACATGGATGTCTTTGAAAAGCTATGCTAAGAGGAAAACAGAGGAGGAAAGGAGGAAAAATAAGAAACAGCCAAAAAACGGACAGAAACAGAAAAAAACAAAAAATGCAATACAACAGAACACAAAGGGGGCCCAAACAGGTGGAACAACTGCCCAGAAACAGAAAGAGCAAAGATTTGCCAGGCAGCACCCACCCACACGGGTACCCACCCACAAGATGAGGAAAACCCATCTAACCCCTTACCCCAAAGAGCAAAGAAAACCCCAAGTCTCACACCAGAGAAGGTGGCAACCTCACTACCCAAACCACCCACAGAACTGGAGAGAAGCTCCACAAGAGCAAGAAAAGATACAAAACAGAGTCCGCTACCACAAAAATTATCAACAACAAAGGTTCCATGGGCAGAACCCACACTGGATAAGCCACCCTCAACCATGGAGGCCACCTCCCAGGCATGGAAGATTTCCTCAAAGAGAAATTACCAGTGGGCCCAAGGGCCAGCAGGAGGAAGACAGTGGCAAGAAGGAGGGTACGGCAGATGGGGATGGAATTAATAGTATCTGAAGTACCCATGACCAGAACCCAACTCTCTGTGCTCAGCAAGGGAAGATCTTTTGTACCTGGCCCTCCCCCAAAGAAAGCCCTTTTGGAGAACCTAGGAAGCTCTATGAATAGATTAAAAGAGCAAATAAACAAAAGATTTGCAGATTCCCTCTTGCCAGGCCAAGTAAATGATGAATCACTTAACAAAAAGAGGAGAAATATGCCTAAACAACTCCCGATGAAACGAGAGAGAGCATTCCTACCAAAAAACTTCCAGTTTAGAAACATGATCCATTGTGAAACCATGGAAGTAGGAAAAAATCTTAAAGGGCAGCCTCCCAAACATGAGCAAACAAGAAAGAGAGGCCCTTAAAGACCTAGCTCAAAACCCAACCTAGTCATTAAAAAAGCAGACAAGGATGGGGCTTTAGTGGTTCTGAAAAAGAAAGCTATATAGCAATGGGTGAAGCACATTTATCAGATACAGAAACATACATCCCATTAAATAATCCAGATGAAGCCCTTCAAGTCATAAAAAGACAAAGCAAGATCCTAGTAAACCGTTTCTATACCTTGGATAACTCAGGAAAAGATGGAGGAAACAGAAGAGTTTTTTGGCAGGCCAAAGAGATGCACTACTGGAGCATGAACCAATATCCCACACTGGTATATATTACCAAAAACCCACAAGAAAAAAGACCCAGATACAGGCCTATGGCCAGGGAGACCAGTGCTCAGTGGATGCAATGCTCCTACCAGACCAGTAGACAGATTGCTAACAACGTATCTCACTCCTCTGCTGGACCTCCTTCCAGAGAGATTGCAAGATACCACAGCCTTTTTAAAGAAAATAGCCACATTACCAAGGTTCCCATCAGGCTCTATTATCTTCTCTTTTGATATAGTGTCATTGTACCCCTCCATTCCACAGGAGAAGCATCTTGGATTGTGGCAAATTTCTATGAAAGGAACTTTGCATATGTCAAGGAAAGGCTAAGAACAGACTTTAATATCATAGCCCCACCTCCATATTTAATAAAAGAAGGAATAGATCATGTCTTACAAGGCACACTGCTAAGATTCAACAACCATTTCTATAATCAAGGCAAAGGAACAGCAATTGGAGCTTCAGTCTCAGTGGCTATAGCTGAAATCTTTGTACATGCTAGCATAGAAAAGAGAAGACAGAATTTAGATAAGCAGCCAGCAGTTTTCTATAGATACATTGATGATATCTTTGGAATTTTTACTGGCACAGAGGCAGAACTCTTGGAATACCACCAAGAGTTAAATAATATACACCCAGACTTGAATTTCACAGTAGAATACAGCAAAAAGAATTAGCCCTACCTAGAAACTATGGTGTATTTGGATGCAGAAGGAAAAGTGCAAACCTCGGTGTACCATAAACCATCAACACACACCAGTACCTGCATTTCCAATCATGCCATCCCCCAAGCCTCAAAAGGTCTTTACCTTACTCTCAGGCACTGAGAATTAAAAGAATAGTAA
Organism: Penaeus monodon; assembly: GCF_015228065.2. Classification (NCBI taxonomy): domain Eukaryota; kingdom Metazoa; phylum Arthropoda; class Malacostraca; order Decapoda; family Penaeidae; genus Penaeus; species Penaeus monodon. The sequence goes on from NW_023639099.1 coordinate 6,063, forward strand.
GTGAGCCACACAAACTAGAAGTTTTAAAAGACATGGTCAGTTTCTTCACAAAAAGAGGATACTGCAAGAGAACACTAGGATCTGCTTTAAAAAGATTAAAAGAGGCCAACAGGGAAACAATCTTAGAAAGAAAACTAAGACCAGAACAAAACCGCCTAATTTTTCCCATGCTATACTCCCCATCCTTAGAAGGAATCCTAAACTACTCTCTAAAAGAAATATGGGAGTGGGTAATAGAAAATGCAGAAGGAACCCCATGGGAAAAGAAGTTTACGGCTTCACACCCTATGATAGCTTGGAGAAAAGGAAAGACTATAGCTGACCACCTAGTCAGAGCAGAATTCCCTAGACCTCTCAAATATATTAAAGATACCAATAAACAATAAAAGAAAACTTGTAAATACAAGAAAAAGGAAGAAACAGAGTAAAAAAAAGAATGGCATAAAGTAAAGAAATACCCAAACAGGAAAGGAGAAGGCAATATAAACAAAATAATAAATTATGGGAGATATATGTTATATTTATTATATACATTTCTCTTGAACATTTATACACAAAGAAAAAGAGAAATTGAAAAAAGGAAAAGAAGCAAAAATCAAAAAAGGAAAAAGATACAACAAATACCAACACCCCTCCGCATATTTACTTTTTCCTACAAATAGAACCAAAGATCTACACTTTATATAGATAGATCATATAAGAATAAATACATTCTAACCCAGCACTACAAAGAAAAGAAAAGAATAAATTGAGCAAAAGAAAAATTATAAAAACTTCAAAAATTAAAAAAGGAGAAAGGAAAAGGAAAAAACAAATCTTTTCCCCATTTCAAAAGGTCTCCTTCCAGTTGATACACAGGAGATAGACTTTAAAAGAATCAAACAACAATTTAATCTCTAATACTCCTAACAAAAACAATTTAAAAATGTAAACAAAAAAAGACAAAATACCAAGAAGAGAAGAAGAGAGGAGGCTGAGCCGAGGTGTCCACCCAGGCAAAGGGCAGCAAAGGAACTGGGGAACATGGCCCTCCATACCCAGAGCACAGAAATCCTATGTAGACTTTGAAAAGTTACATCACTTATCCAGGATTTCCATAGACTTTTATTTTAGTTTTTTATTTTTAAATCATAGAGGTCATGGTCTTAAAACCTCTTAAGGACTAGTAAACCAGGATATAAGCTCTGATATGTGTTTTCCAGTCCCCTCTCTTGACCGATTTTTTACCGACTTTAGTTCGATGTATTTACCATTTACTTTTTACACACAAATGGTAATGAGGAAACATCTTTTCTTCCTTTTTTGGTTTGTTTTGAATGGTATTTCTAACACCGAAGTTACTGAGAAACAAGCAAGGTTTGACTGTTTAATATTTTTTATAAATTTGTACAAAAGGTCTAAGTATTTTTCAGTGTTTAGTTACCCCTGCCTTACATTTTCTCTGGCTTACTGGTAACTTCTCAGTTTTCTTTGATGGTAAGTAGTAAGTCCCAACCTAGTCCTCAGTCCTGCGACATTACCCTCCCCTCTGCCTTTTACTTAAACTTTATGATTTTTAAACTGTGTTTTTCTTTCAGGATCCAGGCAGTTGAGACAGGATACTCCAAGTAGAGAACCTAACCCACCCATCCTGACCATTAGTAGCCCTTCAAAGGGTTCCTGCCAGGATCCCCCCTTTGTTATTTTCTTATGTCCTGTGAAGAGGAGATGAGACTTCTACTTTGCATGTTGCATAGTCACCTCACACCGATGAGAGGAAGCTTCAAGGAGGCAGGCAAGGTACTCAGGAAGTGGGAGCCCTTCCCCAGGCGCCCCCCCCCCCCCTGCCATGACCGGAAGGACCTCGGAAGTCGGTCACCTTTACCGTGTGACTCCTCTGGAGTCTTTGTTCCCTTGTATATATTGTATCTTTTGGAATAAAGACTTCAGTTAACCTCTTTCACAGCACCTGATGAAGCCTCTGGCTGAAAGCGCTAGTGCTTAGAGTTAACTGTTAATTTTAAGGATTACATGGTAGTTTCTCTCCTCTATTCCTTGAATTAACTTATTATATTGTCTTTGCCCGCCCAGCAAGACATATATTTACCAAACAAAAAGCCCTGTATTTTGCACATGACTAGTCCTTGTAAGGACTCTTGAAAAACGATTTTGATACCAGTCTCTGCCTGACCAGCAAGACTTTCTTTGAAAGACCGAGTTTGTACTAGTCTTTGCCTGCCCAGCAAGACTTGTGTTTGTGTTTGAGAGCTAGATACCAGTCCTTGCCTGCCCAGCAAGACAAAAAATTGTTTTCCTAATGTTTCACATGATTAGTCCTTTTAAGGATTTGTTGTCTTAGCCAGCCCAGCAAGACAAAAGTAGCACATGAGCAGTCCTTATAAGGATTATATGAAGTATATGAAACAAAGCTGACCAGGTACACACAAAGTCTTTTAAAATAATATATACAGTGAGAATATCTTAACTGATCTCCTCTTTTTATTTTTTCAGGTGCCATTAGACTTCTGCTGGAGTTTCCTGCAGTGTGTTAATTTGTCCTCGGAGATTTCCCTCTGGCCTCAAAAGTGGACTGCATACACACCCCTCTGGAAAAACAGCAGTTGTTATTTCTTTGGCACAGATATTGTAAACTGTATAAAAACAGAGCTTGTAATATATGGTTTGGATAAAGGAATAAAGAGAGAAACAAGGTGATATATGCAATTTTTAATTACTCAAAATAAGAAAAGGAAACTAAAAGACTGAGAAATTAAATATATTTATAGAAAGATGCCTATGACACGAGCAAACACTAAAATAAGGAAGAACACTAAAGGACCAGTAGAGGAGGGTATTATAGATGAAATGGTCTCAACTTTGGGAAGTAGCTTAGACCCTGTCTTCCAACAAGCAATAGGAAATACAAATAAATAAACAGTTGTTGAACAACCCCTTAGCCCTGAGAGGAGGATGGAACCACCCGCTGGCTTGGGCAAACACAAGCCCAGCAGTCCAAGCATCCCCCTTGGCACCCCTATTACTAGGTGGAGAAGTACAGCTAGGCTTCCCTGAAGACCCTTTCAGAGATGAAATCCACAATTTACAAGACCACCCCCCCGTATCTACACAAGATGAACAAACAGAAATAAAAGATATGGCAAAATTATATAAAGAGGAAACAGTACAGCAAGCTATAGTAAAATACCTAGACAGATGTGAATTGAAGGGAGTCACAGATAGATTTGAACTGATGTTGCAGAACATAGACAGTAGGATGAGGGACCTACCACCCATGTGGGTAATTGAGATGGGAGAGTTGATCTTGCAAGGAGCAGCAAGAAGATGGCAAGGCCTAATGGCAGCAGCAATTAGGGCAAGCACAGTAGAAGTGAGGAGGAGAATAATAGAAGAGAAAAATAGACTGAAAAGAAAATACCCTCACTCCTATAGAAGAATCTGCCATGATGCTTATACCAGAGCTAAGCTTGCAGCTAAAAAAATTGACAGCTACAACCCCCCAGAAGTAAATTCTATCTGTTACAAGAAGGGACCCCCCTCATACAGTATATGATGAAAGAACAAATATGGAAATGACAGGGGAAGAAAGAGACATGGTCTGAAATGCATGAGAGACATAGGCATAAACTCTCATCCAGAAGAACCCGAACCCCTGGAAGATGAACAGAAAGAAACAGAAAATGAAAACACAGAACCAGATCAGTTAAATAGAGAACAAGAAAATGAGAAGAACAAAAAGAACAACCAAAGAATCAGAACATAACCAAACAGAAACTGAACAGGAGAATGTAATAGAACAAAACAAAACATTGAAGCATGCTTCCCACCTCCTCCTCCTAGTAATGAAACAGAGGAGACACCTCAAGCAGAAAAGGAAGCCTCGGAGGAAAGAGATAATCATATTGACCTACCCCCAAGGGAGAGGACAGTACACAGATCTCCCTCCCAATGAACAATACCATAAGGAGCCCAGGCACCCTTGAATTATTCCTGCCAACTCCACCTTCCCCTCCTTGTCCTTCAGGACTTATAGAAAGGGAAGAAGCTTGTAATAAGCTCTTGGAAAAGGTAGTAGGAGCAATAGGCCAGTTGGAAAAGGTCATTGCCAATCTCAATGATAAGATCACAGAGAAAGATTCAAACAAAACTGAACACAAAGAACAGACAAACCAAGAAACAGAGCAAAACATAGAGAATGAAGAGGCTCCACAAATACAAAAGAAAAAGAAAAACCCTGAGACATGGATGTCTTTGAAAGCTATGCTAAGAGGAAAACAGAGGAGGAAAGGAGGAAAAATAGAAACAGCCAAAAAACGGACAGAAACAGAAAAAACAAAAATGCAATACAACAGAACACAAAGGGGCCCAAACAGTGGAACAACTGCCCAGAAACAGAAAGAGCAAAGATTTGCCAGGCAGCACCCACCCACACGGGTACCCACCCACAACGATGAGGAAAACCCATCTAACCCCTTACCCCAAAGAGCAAAGAAAACCCCAAGTCTCACACCAGAGAAGGTGGCAACCTCACTACCCAAACCACCCACAGAACTGGAGAGAAGCTCCACAAGAGCAAGAAAAGATACAAAACAGAGTCCGCTACCACAAAAATTATCAACAACAAAGGTTCCATGGGCAGAACCCACACTGGATAAGCCACCCTCAACCATGGAGGCCACCTCCAGGCATGGAAGATTTCCTCAAAGAGGAAATTACCAGTGGGCCCAAGGGCCAGCAGGAGGAAGACAGTGGCAAGAAGGAGGGTACGGCAGATGGGGATGGAATTAATAGTATCTGAAGTACCCATGACCAGAACCCAACTCTCTGTGCTCAGCAAGGAAGATCTTTTGTACCTGGCCCCCCCCCAAAGAAAGCCCTTTTGGAGAACCTAGGAAGCTCTATGAATAGATTAAAAGAGCAAATAAACAAAAGATTTGCAGATTCCCTCTTGCCAGGCCAAGTAAATGATGAATCACTTAACAAAAAGAGGAGAAATATGCCTAAACAACTCCCGATGAAACAGAGAGAGAGCATTCCTACCAAAAAATTCCAGGTTTAGAACAATGATCCATTGTGAAACCATGGAAGTAGGAGAAAAAATCTTAAAGGGCAGCCTCCCAAACATGAGCAAACAAGAAAGAGAGGCCCTTAAAGACCTAGCTCAAAACCCAGACCTAGTCATTAAAAAAGCAGACAAGGATGGGGCTTTAGTGGTTCTGAAAAAGAAAGCTATATAGCAATGGGTGAAGCACATTTATCAGATACAGAAACATACATCCCATTAAATAATCCAGATGAAGCCCTTCAAGTCATAAAAAGACAAAGCAAGATCCTAGTAAACCGTTTCTATACCTTGGATAACTCAGGAAAAGATGGAGGAAACAGAAGGAGTTTTTTGGCAGGCCAAAGAGATGCACTACTGGAGCATGAACCAATAATCCCACACTGGTATATATTACCAAAAACCCACAAGAAAAAAGACCCAGATACAGGCCTATGGCCAGGGAGACCAGTGCTCAGTGGATGCAATGCTCCTACCAGACCAGTAGACAGATTGCTAACAACGTATCTCACTCCTCTGCTGGACCTCCTTCCAGAGAGATTGCAAGATACCACAGCCTTTTAAAGAAAATAGCCACATTACCAAGGTTCCCATCAGGCTCTATTATCTTCTCTTTTGATATAGTGTCATTGTACCCCTCCATTCCACAGGAGGAAGCATCTTGGATTGTGGCAAATTTCTATGAAAGGAACTTTGCATATGTCAAGGAAAGGCTAAGAACAGACTTTAATATCATAGCCCCACCTCCATATTTAATAAAAGAAGGAATAGATCATGTCTTACAAGGCACACTGCTAAGATTCAACAACCATTTCTATAATCAAGGCAAAGGAACAGCAATTGGAGCTTCAGTCTCAGTGGCTATAGCTGAAATCTTTGTACATGCTAGCATAGAAAAGAGAAGACAGAATTTAGATAAGCAGCCAGCAGTTTTCTATAGATACATTGATGATATCTTTGGAATTTTTACTGGCACAGAGGCAGAACTCTTGGAATACCACCAAGAGTTAAATAATATACACCCAGACTTGAATTTCACAGTAGAATACAGCAAAAGGAGTTGCCCTTCCTAGACACTATGGTGTATTTGGATGCAGAAGGAAAAGTGCAAACCTCGGTGTACCATAAACCATCAACACACACCAGTACCTGCATTTCCAATCATGCCATCCCCCAAGCCTCAAAGGTCTTTACCTTACTCTCAGCACTGAGAATTAAAAGAATAGTAAATGAGCCACACAAACTATAAGAAGCTTTAAA
>NW_023639100.1:0-12379 GCF_015228065.2 Penaeus monodon
TGGATCGGTCTCCTTCCCACACGCAGGCCCAGCTTCGCAGAAAGGGGATGCCACAAAATCCATGAGGGTAACGACAACCCCTCCCGCTACAGCAGGGCAGTGCTACAGGGGAGCCTGGCCCGCTCCGAAAAGGGAAGCCCGGGGGCATACAACGACCCCAAAAGAGCCGTCACTGTCTTCAGCAGCGCTCCCCACTGCAATTACCTTCGACTCCCACCTCCCGGGCAAGAGGATTCTTGCACAGGGTGAAGAATCATCATAACGGGTTCCCAGCCACATAGGGCAAAAAAATGACTTCTGACAGATTACCCGTTTTTGGGCAGGATAGCCCCAAACCCCATGAAAATCATCAGCCGAAATTACTTAGGAGAAGTGTACGGTGAGGGCCCCGGTTTCACAAAAAAATGAACGCCATAAAAGCTGACCGGGCCGGGGCCCCATAAGTGAAAGGCCCGGCGAAGCAAACTTGCAAATCTAAACGAAAGCAGCAAGATGAGGGGGGAGTTTTTAAACCACTTGGTCGCTATTTTGCTCGCCCCCGGGGAAACAAGCGATGATCGCCAGGGGAGGGCTGCTTCATTCGTCCCCGGGGGGCCATCGTATTGTTCTTCCTTGTTCGTGATTCCTCCCTTTGTGTTATATATACCCTAATTTTTGTAAAAAAAAACATTTGCGATTTGTCACCACTTGTTTAATTATCCTCCTAAACTCTGAAAATCCTGCAGTTACCCCGGGCCCACTATCTTGGGTTTCCCTCTCTAATAGAGCATTTTCCATCATTTAGTATCCTATTTTCCACATACCCTTCTAATTTCAAAGAGTCTTACACTCCTTTAATGATAGAGATCAGTTTCAGATTCAGTTCTCATTGTCCTTATATATAAAAAGGTTTAAATTTTTACAAGAATTTTTTAGCCCCCTCTTTTCCCGGGGCGATCCTCATCCCGCCGAAACAGGGCCCTTTCGCCCCGGGAATCGGCCTCGCTCTGGTTTTTTGGGAGTCAGGCTTTTGATTGAGAGTAAAACCAAAATACTCCCCACCCACGCTTAGATGTTCTTGGGGGGAGAGGGGGTAGTTTTCCAGGATACCACTGATAACCCTCCCTTTGGTTGCCCCTCTAGTGTGGACTTATGAGATAACGCCGGGGCCCCGCTCACTCCCGGGATACTCCTTGAGCATGGCTTGAGTTCAGAAATGCTTTGTGTTTTGGGTTACTTTTACACTGATTTCATTCATGCATATGTACCCTGTGCAACTAGGTGCTTACCCCAAATGCCCTAATACACACATATTTAATTTTTTTTCAACAAGCATACATTTTCACATATGCCCCTATGTATTGATTCTACATACCCACTTTATACCAACTACATCATCCATGAACCTTTGACATTTAGATACATATGCACCCCCTTATCAAACACACTGCCGCAATTTTGGACACATACTTATAATAACTTAAATGGGGTCATACATATGTAAAAACTTCCAATTATCCATCTCATCAGGGGCTACGCCGACGGGGCGCAGGGGCCCGCATCCCCCTTCGCTTCCCCCCGGGGATCCCTCGGGGCGAGTCTCCGGGCAGGCACAGGGCCCATCTCTAGTTCCCACGACGGGTCTCTCGAGCTCCCAAGCCGATCTCCAGGATTTTCCCACAGGTCTCCTCCCCCGGGTTTTGTCTCGCGAGAGAAACCCGGGGGGGCGGGTCGTCCATAGGGAGGCGAGCTGGGGGGCCATATAGCCTGATTGGCGACCCCGGGATTTAAAGAAACGGTCCCTCCCAGTCTCAGTGAAACCCCCGGGTTGGCACGTGGTCCTCCCAACTGTCCCCCATGACCGGCGAAGGGACTTGTTAAAAAAAGGCATAAAGGCAGACTCCAAGCACGGGATAGCGCCCAGGTTTCGTTTCCATAGAGAAAAACTGGAATAAAAAGGCCTTAAAACCGCCTTGGCCCCTTCTGATAGGTACCGACACCCCAAACGCTCTTTTGATCGAGTTCATGGCCCCTTTCCCCAGCCCAAATCCGTCTACGATTCCTGGTCTGAAACCCCAGGTTGGACTACGCTCCCAAAGGGTATTAAAAATTTTTCTGTGACTTCAACGCCCTCCCCCGCAAGCGGGATCCCTGAAGGGGGTTCCCCCTAACGGCCCCCCAAAGTCCAAATCTTGGTCTTGGTCCGGGACTCTAAGCCTAGGGGCTTCGCCTCATTGCAAATTCAAGCCGCCAAGTGACTCCAAGACTCAATGGATCCACGTGGGCAAGTCAAGGTCCAACCCTTTTAATATTGCCTATGTTGCTCCGCACTTTTTTGGGCTAGTAGCTCTGCCCATTACCCATCTAAAATTGTTGAAAATTTGGGGGTGAAAGGGCCACCCTTGCCTCACCCCTAAATTAAACGGGAAGAAGTTCGACATACCCCCCCCCACACTTTACAGCACTTTCAGTCCCAGTTAGGGGCTTCTTCGGCCCAATAATCTGTGTCGGAATTCCCTACCCAGGATCCCCCATGCGTTCCGATGCCCGAGTCAACCCCTTTCTTGAGGTCGATGTGGGTGCGCACCCCCAAACTCACGAGGGCGTTCCAAAATTTACTCAAGCGCTAGAAAGGGTCTATTGGGGACTTGCCAGGAGTAAATCCAACTGCCCTCTCTGTGCCTCAGTAGTGTTGCGGACCTTTCGAAATGTGACGGAACTTCCTGGTTCTAGCATGAAATCCCCCGGTATTTGCTACGCCCCCATCGACCCCCTTTCCCCTTCCCAAAAGGGGGGGACCACCCCCCTCAGCAGTCGGGGGGAAGGTACCAGCTCCCAAAGGGCGTCAGGACTTATGCGGGCCCCACCCTAGGTTCACCCCACCTTTTCGTTCAGCAGGGATACCTATCCCTGCACTTTCCCACTTTTTCAGCTTGGAATCGCCAGCCTAACCCTTTTGGTGGGAGGTTCCCCGTGAGGTGGTCCGGCACGGCCTGAGACATCGCTTCATCCAACTAACTGTTGGGGATCCACCGGGTACAACGTTAAAAATACTCCCCCAAACTTTCACAACCCCAACTGATCTAATGTCCCCTCCCGTCGGACTGCGTCATCTGTGAGGGGGCTTGGGTTCATTTTCTCAGGCTTGGTACAGGGCAAGGTCATTTACCAGAAGGGCCTTCGCCCTCCTCAGCAAGATTCCTATGAACTGTTCCTTGTCCTTCCCTCAGCAGGGGGTCCGACCCCAAACCACCAGGGAACGCGCAAGACTTGTTTCCCTTTAGCCGGCCTTGCCACGCTTGTGGCCTCTAATGTTCCGGGGAGAGGTATTCTCCCTGTCCTTGGCGTACCCCAAGGGCCCCTGACGCTTCGGTGTTAGGGGCGCTTGAAGGACTCCCACAGAGCAACTGGACCGTCGGGTTTTTGCTTTTTTCTGAGATGGGTCAGAGATTTCCGTGGCGAACCCAGGGGCACACTCCTCCTCCCTTAGTCGCCCAAGTAAACACCTTAGGGGGGCCACTGGGGGGACGGGGTTTTTTGAAGTGGACCCGCAGGGTAGCCACAACGCCATGTGGGTGCCACAGAACTCCCCCCGGAAAACCTGCATTCTTGGAGGATCCTCCATCGCGTCTGAAAAGAATGTGGTCGTCCCCCTTGGCCACTTACCCTTTTCGCTGTCCAAGTCCGCGGCGATTTGGAGCGCTGGTACCAGGAGCCGAGACCTCATTTTGGGGGCCTGCAAGCCCCGGAGAAGGAGGCTATCTCGCTGCTGGGATCAGCCCACCATGGGGCCGACGACATCTCGAGCCGCCGGTCCACCCGGTCCCGCATTGAAGTCCCCAGAACATGCAAGTCCCCCGGGGGCAATCGTCCCACGATGCGAGTTTGGCGAGACGCCTCTTTCACTCGGGTTTTTTTGACACGGTGGGCGTATACAGCAAAAGAACATGAAGAAAGCATGCTTTAGTCCAAAGCCCTATACGCCATCACCGGGGTTCACCTCACTACCCCGGGTGAATCACTGGAAGGGGTTGGCCCCCTGGAGGGGATGACCCCCGCTGCGGCCGACCAGTAGTAGTGTAACCACCACACTGATCGTGCCCCCCAGGCTTCTCACCTTGAGAGGGCAGCCCCTCAATCCCATCGCTTAAATTCCCCCCCATGCAGGGTAAACCCCTCACCCGCCGCAAGGCCGGATGTTCCAAACGCCCCCCCGGAAAGCCCCCTGAGTTAAGCCTCGGGTGGTCACTCCGGGGCACGCCCCTCTCCGCCCCCCCCAAAACAGCCCCAATAAAGGGGGTCGGCAGGCTTGGGACCCCCTATCCACCGTGGGGTTCCCCAGGGGTTTCCCCCCCCAAACTTCATGGTGGTTGGCGCCTCCGGGGGGCCCGCGGGACGATAACTCTCGCTCCAACCTCACCCGACATTTCCCTCCCCCGCGGGACCCCCCCCCCCTTACTTCTGGGTGGGAGGCAACACCCTCCCCCCACATTTCCATTTTTTCCAAGACTTGCCAAGGGGCATTTTGGGGGGAGAGCTGGCAGGCCCCCTCCCCCCCCGCCCCCTTTCCCCCGGTGGGTAGGGGGGAGGGGTTGGCAAACCCAAACGTGTCCACACGCCGGTGGGGGCCCAAAATCCGTACCTCTGGGGCCTCCTGCTGCTCCAAACCCCACAATTTTCCTGGGGCCGAAGGGGGCCCATTACCCCCGGGGGGCCACGAGGGGGCATGCAGAAGTCTTAATGATGGAGAGCTGTGACCTGGGGGGAACTTATCGGGAAGGGTGCTCCCTTTTTTTTGCACTGGGCAGCCAGGGTGGGAAACTGCAACGAGAAGGCGCAAGCACTTAAAACCCCTAGGTCCACACCTCGCTTCACATACCATGCACTGAAGCACCCCCCCAAAGGGAACGTTTATGAGTAACATTTGGTTCACCCACATAAAATTTTATAAAATTGCCACATATATATATATATTAATTATAATATATATATTATATTTTTATAATATATATATTATTTTAAAAATATATAAAACTCACAAAACAATAATATACATACACAACACCTATATCACACACATACCTATACACACACACACACCAACACACACAATTACAAAAATATATACTACAAAATATACATACCACTTACATACTATTATAATAACATAATATACCTTATACATACACACACCTACATACATAATTACATTACAAAAACCTGCATTATTATATATATATTATATATATATAAAAATATATATATATATAATAATTATATTAAATTTTAAAATTTTAATATTTAATTATAATCATATACATACATAGGATAATATAACTACCACAGATATACATCTACGCATCTTGCTTCTCTTGCTTCCCCATGGCACAAACCCCAAACCACATCACCTGCCACTTCCCTGCGACTCACTCAACTCGGCACAAACGTTTGAAAAGCGTCTCATAGCACATATGCATCCATTTAAAAGAGCCCCTGCTTTTAAGTGCATAAATTTTAGGCTTGCAGCAGAGGGATAAAGGATGGAGGGAGGGGATGAGGGATGAGGGTTTGACGAGTCGGAAAGAAAGGTTTTTGTATCTGCATTTTTTTTAAAATCGCTTCCTTACGGTTTTAAACCCCACCGGCCCTGGCCTTCGACCGACCCTGACCACGGGCCGGGGGCACATCAAGCACTCGGTTAATTATCTTTGTTAATGCTAGTTTTTCTGCCCTCTTTTTTTGCTTTATGGAACCAGTTTAAACCCACCTGTTTTTTGATGTATTGTCGGGTGTTTGGCTTTCCTTCAAATCTAACCCCCCCCATGCGATTTTTGGGAGTTACTTGGGCCCGTGGTATGGGGACCTATCTTGTCATTTTCCAGTGATTTCTAATTTTGGGATTTTTTTCTGGGGGGTTTTTTTTTCTACCACTTTTCTATCACTGTGGCACTCTCAGATATTTTGAACTTTATGACTTATTAACACGTAAGGGAAACCCTATTCCCATTTGCTACTTTTTGGAAAACGTATTTCTTTAAAATCCCTGTATCTGGTCCCAATATCTATTTTTAGTTTTGGAGACCTTTGGAGAATTTTATTTCTATTTGGTTGGAATATAATTTTTATATATCCACAAACTTTCTCTCTTATGTAGCAAAATCAAAATCATTTCTCCTTTTAGCTTACACTTATTATTTCTGACCGCCAGACCTTCCTTTCTCATTGCCAAATATCTATCTTCTATCTATTTTATTATATATAAAATATAATATATATATTATATATATATATTTTATATATATATATTATATATATATATATAATTATATATATAATATATATATATTATTTTATAATATAATATATATTATATATATATATATATTAAATATAAAATAATATATTATATATATATTATATATATATTATTTATAATAAATATATATATATAAAATATATAATATATTATAAAAAATATATATATATATATTATTATATTATAGATATTTTATATATATAATATTATTATATATATAATATATATATATATATTTTAATATATATATATATATATATTATAAATATTTAATATATATATTATATTTATATATATATATATATATATATATAATATATATATATATTATTTAATATTTTAATATATATATATAGATAGATATCGGCAATTAAGGAGTGTCGTGGCTGGGTCAGAAATAAAAGTGTTAACAAAAAGTGAGAAAATGATCTTTGATGTTTTAATAAGAGAGAAAGTTTCGTGGATATATAGCTTATATCCCCCAAAAATAAAATAAAAATTTCCTCCAAAAGTCCCAAAACAAAAAATTAATTTGGACATGCTACAGGGCCCTTTTAAAGCTAATCATTTCCCAAAAAATAGAAAATGGGAATACTGGTTCCATTACTGTGCTTAATAAGTTCATAAATTCCAACTCATTGGAGGCCAATAGATAAAAAACAGGGTAAAAAAACACTCCCCCCAGAAAAAAAATACAAATTATGAAATCCGGAAATGACAAGCCATTTTCCCCCATACCCCCACAGGGCACATACTGCAAATCGCGGGGTTGGGTAGTTTTGCAAAGGACAGCCAACACCAACAATACATCAAAAAATCGGTAGGTTTAAACATGGTTACCATAACCCAAAAAAAGATCCGGCAGAAAAACTATGCATTAAAAAAGCAAAATTAAACCGATTTTGATGCCCCCCGGGACCGTGGTCACGGTCGGTCGAAGGCGCAGCCGGGGTAGGCAAAACCCGCAAAGGGAATCGATCTTAAAAAAACTGCAGATCAAAACCTTTTTTTCCGACATCGTCCTAAATCCCATCCCCCTCATCACCGCTCCATCCTTTATCCCCTGCTGCGCCAAAATTTATGCACATTATATGCATGGGCTCTTAAAATGGAGTGCTATGTTCGTCATCAGACGCTTTTCAACGTTTTGCCGATATGAGTGAGTCTGCGGAAGTGTGCAGGTGTATGTGTTTTGTGTGTATGTGCCATGTGGGGAATGCAGAAAGCATGTATGCGTATGTGATATCTGTTGTAGTTTTATATATCCTATTATGTATATTTATGTATTATATATATAATATATATTATATATAATATATTAATATTTAAATATAAATTATATATTTTAATATTTTATATAATATATTTTATATGGGTTTTTGTAATGTATTATAGTTTAGGTGTTGTGTATGTTAGTGTTTATTGTTTGTTATTGTATGTAATGTGTTTTTTTGTATGTATTATATTTATTTGTGTGTGTTGGTGTTTTGTTTTGTATGGGTATTTGGGGAAATATATGTGTTATTGTATGTTAGTTGTGTATATTTATGTTTTTTTTATATAATATATATTATATTTTTATATTTTAAATCTTATATATATATATTATATAATAATTGTGGCAAGTTTATAATATTTGGGGGTGAACACTAAGTGTCTCAAAACGTTCCCTTTTGGGGGTGGGTGTTTCACTGCATTATGTGAAGCGAGGGTGTGTAGCCAGATGTGTTAAAGTGCTTGCATCCTCTCGCTTGCAGTTTCCCCCCTGGCTCCCTGCAAAAAAGGGAGCCTTCCGCATATCCCCCCTCCCGGTCACAGCCTCTCCTCAAAAACTTCTGCAGGCCTCCTCGTGCCCCCGGGGAAACGGGGTACCTTCGGTCCGGCTAATCTGTGGGGATCTGGGAGCAGCAGGCCCCAAGGTGGATTAGGGCCCCAACCGGCGTTGGACACGCTTGGCTTCGTACCAACCCCCTCCCCCTACCCCCCGGGGGGAAAGGGGGCGGCTGGGGGGAGGTGGGCCTTCCCTCTCCCCCCCCAAAATACCCTCTGGAAACGTTTTGGGAAAAAATGGAAATGCTGGGGGGAGGGGGGGTTTTTCCCCCCCACCCAGCAATAAGGGGGGGCTTGGGTCCCGCTGGAGGGCTGTGGGGGTGCAGGTTTGGGAGCGAGAGTTACTCTCCCCCCTCCCCCCGGGCAGGCCCAAACCCACCATAACTTGGGGGAAACCCTCGGAACCCACAGGTGGATGGGCTCCCAGCTCCCACCCCTTTATCTGGGGCTGTGTTGTGGGGGGGCAGAGGGGGCGTGCCCCCGGGTGACCCCCGGGGTTTAAACCTCGGGCGGTTTTCCGGGTAGGCGCTTGGAACACCCGTCCTTTGGGCAGGATACTTTCCTCTGCTACGCGGGAATTAAAGCGACGGGGATTGAGTGCTGCCCCCCAGAGGTGAGAAGACCTGGACGGCACGTCATGTGGGTGTTACCCACTACTGGTCGGGCCGCCGATGGGCTACCCCCGGGTGTAGCCAAGCCTCTCCAGTCGACTTCAGCCTGCGTAGTCGGGGGCACCGTTGATGAGGTACAGGGATTGGGCTAAACATCTTTTGGCTTTATGTCTCTTATTGCGTATACGTCCCACCGATGTACATAAAAAGATGTGAAAGAGGCCCTTCACGCCAAACTCGCATCTGTGGCAGACGATTGCCCCCGGGGAAATTTGCATTTTTCTGGGGGACTTCAATGCGTTCCGGCTGTGCCGGCTGGCTACAGATGTCGTCGCCCCCCGGCTCGGGAGCTGCCCCAGCGAGAATACCCCTTTCCGGACTTTGCTAGGGCCAAAAAGAGGATCTCTGGCTCCTGTCCACGCTCAACTCGCATCGCTGACTTGGTACGCGATCGGGGACGTGGCCAAAAGATCGACCACTTTTTGTCAGCACGCGTGGAGGATCCCCCGAAATGCGGGGTTTCCGGGGTCTGATTCTGTGGGACACCATAGGCTCTTGTGGGTACCCCGGGGGCCCCTTCAAAAACCCCCTCCCCCCATGGCCACCCTAAGTGTTTCACTTGGGCAGCTAAGGGGGGGAGGGTGTGCCCGTGGGGTTTCCCCGGCAGTCTCGACCGTTTTCGAAACCCCAACCCGACGGATCCCGTTTTTTCTCTGTGGGGGTCCCTTTAACGCGTAAAACCCCAAGCCTCAGGGGTCCTTGGGTACCCCAAAGGGCAAGGCAGAATACCACTCCCCGGGGAAAATTGAGGCCCTGAAGCGTTCGCAGGGTCGGTAAATGGGGCAAGTCTTTCGTCGTTCCATGGGGCGTAGGGCTCGGACACTGCTGAGAAGGGGCAAGGAACAGTTTTTCAGGAATCTTTCTGAGGGGGTCAAGGGCCTTTCTTGGGAAAAGCCCTTTGCCCGCCTACCACCCTGAAAAACTGAACCCCAAGCCCTCCTCCGAGACTGCAGTCCATCACGGGGGACGGATCTCTCAGATCATGTTGGGGTTTGGAAATTGGGCTGAGTATTTTGAAAATTTTACCAGTGGATCCCCCAACATTTCTTTTTGCAAACGATGTCTCAGGGCCCGTGCCGGGCCCCCTCAGCGGGGAAATCCTCCCTAACGAGGTTAGGCTGGGGGTTTCCAAGCTAAGGTGGGAAAATGCAGGGATATTTTTCCCGCTGAAAATGCTAAGGGGTGGGGGGGAACCTATGGCTCGGGCCCATCAGTCCTGACTGCCCTTTGGCGTCCCGGGCCATTCCCTGACCTGCAGGGGGGTGGTCTCCTCTTGGGAAGGGAAAGGGGTCGATGGGGCTGTAGCAACTCCGTGGCTTTAAATGCTCGATACCGGCAAATTCTCGCCACTTCTTCTGAAAAGGGTCCGCAACCACCCACTGAGGGACCCGAGCCGAGCTCTGGGTTTACTCCCGCAATCCCCATAGACGTATACTAGCGCTTCGTAATTGTGGAAACCCCTCGTGAGGTTTGGGCGTGGGGTTTCTTGCCCTACATCGACCTCAGAAGGGGTTTGATCGGGCTCGGGAATCGCTATGGGGGAAACCGAGGGCCCGGGGAAAATTTCCCCACAATTATTGGGCCCGTACAAGCCCCTATACTGTACGAAAAGGGTGTAAATTTTGGGGGGGGTATGTCGAAATTTTTCCCTGTTTAAATTTAGGGTAGGCAAGGGTGTGTCCTTGCCCCCACTTTTCAAAACTGTATGGCTGGGTAAAGGCAGAGCTACTACCAAAGTCGTGCGGACACATAGGCAAAATTAAGGTCTCGCCTTTACTTCCGAGATGTTGCCATCCATCCCGGTCCTTGGGGTCACTTTTGGCGGCTCTTGATTTTTAGCAAAGAGGCAAACCCCCAGGCTTAGAGGGCCCTGGACCAAGACCCAAATTCAGGATTTGGGGGCCCGTAGGGGGGAAACCCCTTCTCGATCCATGCTTTTGGGGGAGGCTTGAGTCCAGAAGTTTTTTCTCCTTGGTACGTAGTCCTATTCTGGGTTGCAGCCAGAATCATAGACGGGTTGTCTGGCACAGGACCATGAAATCGATCAAAAAGGCGTTGGAGATGTCGGGACCCATGCAGAAGACCAAGCTCGGCTTTTAAGGGGTTATATTCCAGTTTTGCTCTATGGAGCGAAACCCGGACGCTTCCAGTGCTTTTAGTCTCGCCTTGTGCCTTTTTTAACAACCCCTTTCCCGGATCATGGGGTAAGTTGGCGGACCAGTGTCCAAAAGCGGGTTCACCCTGAGACTGGGTGGGACCTGTTACTTCATAAACCGGGATCGCCAACTCGGCTATATCCACCTACTCGCCTCCCCATGGACACCCTGCCACCCGGGTTTCTCCTCGAACAACCCCCGGTGGAGGGGAAACCGTGGGCGTCCAAGGGATCATGGGTTGGGGACTCGACGAACCTGTCGGGGGAACTAAGATGGGCCGTGTGCCCGCCTGGAACTCGCCTCAGGTCCTCGGCTGGAAACGAAGGGGGGGATGCGGCCATCGCCCCCCTCGGGGTTAGCCCCTTATGATGTGATTTTGTGGCCAGTTTTTTACTAGTTGACCTATTTATAGTTTAGTTAAGTATGTGTCAAGATATGCGCGCATGTGGGGTTTGCAAAATGGGGTGCCATATGTATGCCAATGTCTATATATGTGTATCGTGCAGTATGTAGTTTTTTGTAAATTGGGGTATGTTTCATATCATAAATAGGGATATGAAGTGTTGCTTGCATTGAAAGAAAATTACATTGTGTAGTATTAGGGCATTTTTTGGTAAGCCCTATGTCTGCCAGGGGGTACATATGCAGAGAACATGTATAAAGTAAACCACCCATTGCACTTCTTACTCAAGCCCTGCTCCAGAGTATACCCTGGGGTGTGAGCAGGACCGTGCGTTCTCCATAAGTCCACCTGAAAAGGCCCAACCTACAGGGGGGGCTTATCAGTGGGATCCTGGCTAAAATACTCCCTCTCCCACCGATACTCTAAACCAGTAGTGGGGGATATCTTGGTTTTTTCTCTCATCAAAAAACCCTGACTGACAAACAGGCGACGGCCGTCATTTTCCAGGGGAAAGGGGCCCCTGGTTACGGCGGCGATAGGGTCGCTCCGGAAAAGAGGGGCTAAAAATTCTTTTTAAAATTTCCCCTTTTTAATATGGCAATGAAACGATTGATCTGACTCTCTATCATTAAAAGGATTTTAAGACTCTTTGATTAGAAGCTATGTGATAAAATAGGATACTAAAGAGGACACTGCCTATTAAGAGTTTAAAAAACCCAAAATAGTGTGGGCCCGGGGTAACTCGAGTTCTCAGGTTGAGGAGGAAATTAAACAAATGGGGACAAAACGCAAGGTTTTTTTTTACAAAATTTGGCTTATACCAAAAGGGAGGAATCACCCAAAAAGGAACGAAAAATCACGATGCCACCCCTCGCGTGACGAAAAGCAAGCACCATCCCTCTGCATATCGCTTGTTACCGGGGAGGTCGAGCAAAATAGCGCCAATGTTAATACTCCCCCCCATCTTGCTTGCTTGCTTGCTTAGATTGCGAAGTTCTGGCTTCGCCCCCCCGGGCCTTTCACT
>NW_023639101.1:2500-12379 GCF_015228065.2 Penaeus monodon
GTGTGTGTGTGCGTGTGTGTGTGTGTGGGGTTTGTGCGGGGTGTGCATGTGCATTTGTGCGTGTGCATGTGCATTTGTGCGTGTGCATGTGCATTTGTGCGTGTGTGTGTGTGCATGTGTGTGCGTGTGCATGTGTGAATGAGTGAGTGAGGTGAGTGAGTGAGTGAGTGAGTGAGTGAGTGAGTGAGTGAGTGAGTGAGTGAGTGGTGAGTGAGTGAGTGAGTGAGTGATGTGCGTGTGCGTGTGTTTCTGTTGGTGGGTGGTGGATGAGGGGGTGCAAGCATGCTTTTTGTGGGGGGGGGGGTGCATTTTTTTCTATCTTAGTACAATTCAGTTCTTAACTTTTTATGAGCTTAAAGAAAAAAATCTGAATTTATCATCATATTGACACAAGGCCTTGATGACAGTGGTGGCCTTGCCTGCAAGATCCACTCTGCCTCCCCTCGACACTTAAAATCAGGTCACCTCCACGTGGGGAACACTGACGACCTGTAGGAACATAAAAACACGTTAGAAAGATTTACTTTATTTGCATAAATAAAAGTCTATAACATTCTGGTCTGACATATTCATTTACTTTTTTTATGAACTGTATGGGGTTATCTTATCAATGTTCATCTAATTAAACCCCTGTTAATTAAAAATTTGCAAAATTATTTATTTTTATAAAAAAAGAAGTTATATGAACATTTCATATGAACTAATTAATAGCTTTTATAGAAAAAAGCATGGTTGTCATATCAAGAGGGGTAAATTAGATAAATTATCTCTCAGCACTTGCATGTACTTTTAATAATGTTCAAGCTTTGTAAAAATAATATAACAACATTCATAATTAGACCATGTAAATAATATTTTAAAACGGGTAATCATAATGTGGAAAAATATTAACATAAACCTAAAAGGTATTCCTAGAATATATTTCAATAAAAAAAACTAACAAGAAATATGTAAATATAAATGACTGTGTTTGAAAAATAAATGAGATGGAGAGATTACATATTTTCCATTTCAGAAATTATCCATATTTTGTGCCAAAAAATAAATTAATTCAAATATTGCAATAGCCTATTATTCTACTGAATCTTCCAACTTGAGAGTGCTTCTAAGGAACAGAATAATGCTATGCATGGGGGTAAGTGACCATTATTCACCCCACTGGTGCCATGTAAGGAAATACACTGTCCACTTTGGTTTTGTTTTTATGAAATTTATTTGCAAATAGATGGCTTCATAAGTGCTTTGTCAAAAAGAAGTCACTTACTTCCTTGATTTTTCCAGAATTTTTTAAAATTTATTTCTATTACAACTTCATTAATACTGTTGTTTTATCAAACTCAATATCATCATTCTTGTTATAACATTGTTAACTATAATAACTTATTTAAAACTCTTTTTCCCAAATTTCAAGGACTAGGGTAATTTTTTTGAGGTCAAGTTGCCAAGAAATTGACTCCTTGGTGACTGAATGCTTATGAGCATCTGTGGCAAAAAAAATTAACAAATAAAACTTAGTGGACAGCGCATATATATGTGCACTCCTGGCATCAACACATTAAATTGTATTTTGACTCACGGGCTCAAACACAAAGTATATCATTTTACATTCAGACTATTCCTAAGCTTCTGGGTTGAGAATTTAAGCATTCCTTTACCTAAATCAAATACTGAAAAATACTTTGACTTTCTGTAAAAAATACCTCAGTGAAAAATTTTTAATTATGCTCATCATATATATGCTGGGGGTGCTTCATATGCAAGGTAGGTGAAGCGATGGTGTGGCAGCCTAGATAGTGTTAAGTGCTTGCATGCCTTCTCGCTTGCAGCTGCAACCCCGGGCTAGCCTATGCGAAAAGGAGCAGCTCTGCATAAGCCTCCCCTGCCACTTCACAGCCTCTCCATCATCGAGACTTCTGGGATGCCTCCTCGTGTCCACCCATGGGTAACTGGGCACCATGCAGTCCCAGGCTAAACTATGGGGGATCTCGGAGCAGCAGGAGGCCCCAGAGGTATGGAGCTATGGCCCACCAGCATGTAGACATGCCCTGGCTTCGTACCAATTCCTGCCCTTTAGCCACTCTGGGGTAACTGGGCGCTCGGGGGAGGTGCGCTTTGCCAGCCCCCCTCCCCCTAGAAAACTCACCGGCAACTACCAAATGAATGGATACACTAGGGGAGGGGTGCTGTCTCTCCCCCCCACCAAGCAAGGTAGGTTGTGGGTCCTGTTTTGGGAAAAGGGAAATATCCCGGGGCCCCAGATGGGAACAAAAGTTACTTGTCCCACCTGCACCTTGGCAGGTGCCAACCCACCATGAAGCTTGTGGGGCAAAGCCCTTGGGAACCCCACAAAGGAGGAAGAGGGGCCCCACAGCCTGCTGACTCCCTTAATTTGGGCAGCGTCGGCAGGGGTGGCGAGGTGGTGTGCACACGGAGTGACCGCCCAAAGGCATAACCCCAGGCAAGCTTTTCCAGGAAGGCGTTTGGTTATCTGATCCTTGCGGCAGGATCACGGAGGTGAGAAGACCCTGGCAGTGGCACAATCAGTATGGGTAGGTACACCTACTACTGGTCAGGCCGCAGTGATGGTCATCACCTCCAGGGAGTAGCCATAGCCATCTCCAGCCGACTTCAGCTCTCGGTAGTTGAGGTGACACTGGTTGATGAGCGTATTATGGCATTGAGAGTGAAGCATCCTTTTGGCTTCATCTCTATATACGCTCCTACTGAGGTTTGCAAACTCTATTTGAAAGAGGTGTTCTATGCCAAACTCTCATCTGTGGCAGATAATTGCCCCCAGCAAGATATTCACATTGTTCTGGGCAAGTTCAATATGGTATCCAGCTGTGACCGAGCTGGCTATGAGATGTCTGTCAGCTCCCATGGCTTGGGAGCTAATCTCACAGCAAGAACAGCCTCTTTTTCCACGACTTTGCTAGGTCCCAGAGAATGGGGGATCTCTGGCTCCTGGTACCAGCACTCCAACCCGCATCCCTTAACATGGTATACTAATTCGGGTACAGTGGCCAATGACATCGACCACATTCTTGTTAGCCCCCGATGGAGGATCCTCCAGAACTGTAGAGTTTACTGGAGTGACGAGTTCTGTGGTATTAACCATAGGCTGGTTGTGGCTACCCTACAGGTCCACTTCAAAACTCATCATCCTCCAGTGGCCACTCTAGGGGGTTTCACTTTAACAGACTGAGGGAGGAAGTGTGCCCATGGGTTCACCATGGCAGTCTCTGACCAATTCCACAAACTTGACAACCGACCACCCAGTTGTTCTGTGGGAGTTCTTCAAGCGCGAAACACTCGTAGCAGCCCGGAGTCCATTGGTGTACACCTGAGGGCAAAGCAGAATTCCATCTCCCTGGAGACACGGAGGCCACTGAAGCGTGTCGCATGGCTCGGCTGAATGGCAATGATGTATTTCTTGGTAAAAGACCTTTGCCCTGCCTAACAAGCCCTTTAGAAAGCTGAATTCAAAGCCCTCCTCCCAGATGACTGCAGTCCGATCAGTGGATGGACAGATCATCTCAAATCATGATGGCGTTCATGAACGTTGGGCTGAGTAAATTTTTAGCAGTTGTACCAGGTAGACCCCCAACAGTTAGCTTCGATGCAAGCGATGTTACAATACCTGTGCAGAACCCACCCATCAAAGGGAGCCTCCTACCCTAACGGGGTTTAGGATGGCAATTTCCAAGCTGAAGTCTGGGAAAGCTGCTGGCATATGTGATATTGCTGTTGAACTTCTAAAGGCTGGAGGTGAACCTATGGCTCGGGGCTTACATACATTCTTGACTGCCATGTGCAGTCTGGTACCATTCTGACCTTTGAGGGGCATGGTCATCCCTCTCTGGAAGGGAAAGGGTATCGTTGGGACTGTAGCAATTACTGTGGCATTACACTGCTCAGCCTACCACTCAGCTTCACCCACAATTCTTCTGAAACAGATCCGTGACCACCTACTAAGGCAACAGAGACCGAGCAGTCCCGGATTCACTCCTGGCAATCCACAATAGACCGAATACTAGCGCTTCAAATAATTGTGGAACGCCGTTGTGAGCTTGGTCGTGGGTTGCTTGCAGCCTACATCGACCTCAAGATGGCGTTTGACTTGGTGCATCATGAATCGCTATGGGAGATTCTGAGACTTCCGACACAGATTATTGGCCTAATAACAGCCTATACTGGTATTGAAAGTGCTTTAAAGTGTGGGGGGGGTCTATTAAACTTCTTCCCTGTTAATTCAGGGTGAGGCAAGGCTGTGTCCTTGCACCAACACTTTTCAACTCCTGTATGGACTGGATAATGGGCAGAGCTACTACCCAAAGTTAATGTGGACAACACTGGGGAATATCAAGGTCTTAGACCTTGACTTTGCCGATGATGTTCTATCCTATCTGAGTCCCTGGATCACTGGTGGCAGCTCTTGATGCATTTAGCAATGAGGCGAAGCACTTAGGCCTAGAGGTCCCCCTGGATCAAGATCAAGATTCAGGACTTTGGGGTCTGTTAGGGAACCCGTTCAGTCGATCCTTCTTGCAGCAAGGACGTTGAAGTCACAGTGAGTTTTACATACCTTGGTAGCGTAGTCCATATCTTTGGGCTGTCAGACCAAGAGTCACAGACAGATCGGTCCCGACAACAGGAGCCTTGAACTTGATCAAAAAGAGCATTTTTGGGGATGTTGGTACTTATGCAAAGGACCAAGCTACGTGTCTTCAAGGTCTTGATACTTACAGTTTTGGGTCTATGGAAGCGAAACCTGGATGCTAACTAGTGCCTAGTCTTTTCGCCGGATCATGGGGGACAGTTGCAGGAACACGTGTTCAACCGACAGATACATTATGAGACTGGCATGGGACCTGTTACTTGCATAGTCCAGGATTGCCAACTCAGGCTATATGGGCACCTAGCTCATTTCCCTATGGATGACCCTGCCCACCAGGGAGCCCTGGGGGGAGGAAGCCTGTGGGACGACCCAGGAGGTCATGGCTTGGGCAGCTTGATGAGACCCGTCGCGAGGAATTAGAGATGGGCTGAGGGCCTGCCCAGTGACTTGCCGTGAGGGACCCTTGTGTTGGAAGTGAAGGGTGGATGTGGCCATGCACCCCTGTCAGCGTTAGCCCCTTGACGATGATGATGATGTTCACAGAATGAGGTCAGCATTGTTTTGCAAAGTATTAAGCAAATTCATGACTCGTATTAAGCATGTATACTGCATTTCTTGATCTTAAATCTGCCTCTGATTTTGTAAAAGAAAATGAACAATGGGCAGATTTGGTATTCTATGGTTAGTTGTAAAAGTGGATTCAATGTATCTGTCAGTCTCATATGCTTTTGTTCTTTTTGTGGGAGTAAAGAGAGTATATTCAAGGCAGAATACCTTGACCTATGTTATTCAGTATCCTAATATACTACTTTAAGGTAATGAGTCCATTATTTGCTATGCTCACAGCACTTGTATTAAATCCTCATCTCTGGGGGTCACTGTGGTACACTGGAAACTTGCACAGCTCAAGTTTTTTGAAGGGTATCAGCCTCTTTTTTGGTTTATAAAACTCCTTTGAAATAAGGCATTGTACTTAAGCAAGGGAATCTGTGATGCAATATAAATAAGTGACAGAATTATGAGCAGGCATAATGGGTACCTGCCCAGGGGCCTCTACATCTTTAAACCCTGAAAGTAATGTGATTTTTTTTTTTTTACCATATATACATTAATTATGATACAAGGAAAAATATGGGTTTATTATATCAATCTTAACTAAGAAAAGATCCCACTGCAAGAAGCACATATTAATCATTGTTATTAGTATAGGTATAAAAAAGAAAAATAAGTATCCCTTCATTTTTGGATGCCTGAGGTTTTCTATGAAACATATTATATACAAGTGTATAAATGCAACTACTGGTTCTGTGTAGCTAATACTGTCTGCATCAAACATAATTTTTCTAATACCATAGTTTGCATAATTAAAAAATCATTAGTTACTACAAGGAGTTATTTTTAAAATCTGTTTTTCTCTTCTTATGAATGTTTGATTAATTGCTTTTTGTTTACAAGTTTCTAGCAAGTAAGTCAGAATAAATGTAGAATACCTCTGAGTACATATTTTTTTTATATTTCAACTTGTGTTAAAAATTGTGAAGTGCCTGCATTTTATATTTCTGTACACTTGTGGTGCATTGGTGCATCGGTCATACAAAAGCAGCAGAGTGGCACATCCTGTAAGATCTTCCATGGCTAGACTATAGCATCTGTTCAACAAAATCTACCTATGATATGCTTTACTGAAATAAATTTACAGGTTTCAACCTTCTGTAATATGAATACACATGACAAAATATGCATGTGGAACAGTGAAGTGGAAATATTCACTTTGATTTTTATTACAAATACGAATAAACACTGCATATTAGTGCAAATATGGTCACACACTTGCCTTGCAAGGTCACATGTGATAAGAAAAGTATGGTTAACCTTTAATATATCTAATGATTGATTTCACATAGTATTATAATCTCTAGAAAGAAACTGAACGATATGATAATTTCTCAAGAGCCTGAGAACTATAGCATAAAGCAATATAACACTGTTATAATGCAACTGCAAGAACTAGGCTTAGATACAGCCTGTACTAGCAGACTGGTGAATATGCAAAATGAATGAAATTTTTAATGTAAAATATAAACGAACACTTGTACCAACTCTATCTCATAAAACAAAGCAAAAGGGTTATTCTGGCCAACATGCATGATCTGATATATAGTAAAAGTAAAAAAAAATTCTTGTTCAAATTCCCAAGCATGACAAATAAAGACTAAACAAATAAAAATAATTATGAGGTATAAACAGCTATGCAATTAACTTATCCCAAACCCAAATGGGTATTACATAATGACTATATACTGAAAGTATCAAAACTGCAGTTAAGAAGGGTAGTAAATAAATGGCTAAACAAATAAGTTTCTATGGCAACAAAGATGCCTTTGATTTTAGGAAGTAACCAAGAAGACAACCCACCAGAAGGAAGAACTACTGTTAATTTTTGGATCAACATGAGAAAACCTCTATTTCATAAGTTCTAGAAGCACAACTTTGCTTTACATAAAACTGTAAAAGAAGGATTACTTGTTAATGGAATAGAATGAACATAATTATCCACACCATATAAGAAAATTAATTTTTCCAAATCAGATGTTTATTGAAACATGAGAGCAAATGCAATGTACCAAAACAAATATTTTAAAAAATGCTATGAATGAAAAAAATGACAAATTTGCATGTAAGAATGCCAATATTGAAATGTACCTTATGTTTTCTAATAAGACTTAAAATCATAAAAACAGGCAAAACTTACATCTCAGGTTAGATATTCCCAACTGTTTAGACCAGAAGGGGCCTAAAACAGTATGTGCAGAACCTGTAAATCAAAAGTTATAGATTGTATTATCATAGTTTTGTTACTGTTATGAAGCCCTAATCCATTACTAAATACACTTACCATTGGCCCATTGGTGCTAGATGCATGTGCAGTGTATTGTGGCTCTGTTTTACTAATTTCACACATACATGACTTCAAAGGGCTTAGTCCACCAAACAGTTCATTCCTAAGCCTCACTGACTTTACTTCTTTACCAAATTCTCAAAATTTTTAGGGAAAATTTTCTTACTTCTATTACTGCTCTTAGCATTATTAAAGTTATTCAAATCATCACCATGGGCACTGTCATTATGATGATGCTAACAATGATTGTAATAAAAATTAAAACTTGAAAACTTTTCTTTCTGAAAATTCAGGAAAAGGAGTAAATAGATCAGGTTAGGTAGGACTACTCTTCTGAGACTAAATGTTTCTTAAACCTTCTACAAGCAAACAAGATCAATAAAGCAAAACTACAGCATATATTCCTAGTGTCAATGAAATAAGATGCTGTCAGGCAGTGGGTTTTACGATGTCCATATATATAACATTTACAGCACTACATATGGTTATGAAAGAAATGGAAAAGTAACAAAAGAAAATAAAAAATAACGTAGTGTTGAAATTAAAAATAATTATGTAAACATGAAAAAAAAAATATATATCACAAGTTGAGGAAAAGTAGTAAACACGTCCATTATATCTAAGTTGATGTGATGCGTTGAGTTTGTGTGAAGGTGGTCTATTGGATTTTATATGGTACTCCCAGCCAGTTTATTCAAACAACCATAAAAGTAATAATGAAAAAAAAGAGAAAGAGACCCTACCATTATACTCAGAAAAAAGGGGATTCAAAGTCTTAGTTGATGCACTGATTTTGCAATGAACTTCTGAAGGGCAGGGGAAACCACACCCAATGTGAAAGCAATAATTCACAAGTGACATGTGTGTTTTTTTAATTATCATAATTACAGCAGTTATATTTACAGCTAATATTTATGATAATATCTATCAGAAAAACAATAAAAATGAAAATAATTAATAAAATATAATAATAAAAACTATGCAAACCACAAATATCATTACTTTACATATTTGGTCACATCTACAATATTCAAAGCCTCATATTTACCCGAAACAGGATCTTCTGGGAGCCATTCCAAGGTGCAAAGTAGCGAGAAATGCAGTGGTATAGCTGACTGTCCTCTGACATCTCTCCTTGCACCCCACCACTGAGAGTAACTAAAACTCCTTTGACTAATGATCCATTATGAAGACTTAAAAATGAGGGCAGCATCTGGCTTTAGACTTTCCAAGTCTCTCCTGAAAAAAAATGCAGCATCCAGTCAAGTGATCAAATATCTATTTATATGCCTGTAATAAAGTCATATCACGGTAATACTATGCAGTTAAAATTTCTTTCAATAAATCCTTTGCGCACATTAATCAGGATCTAGATCTTTATGATCGTACAAACAATAATAAAAAGGGATACCTAATAAAAGAAATGCTGGGACTATACCAAATTTTATTGAAATGGAAAAATTGCATTTCCTAAAAAAATAATATGCATCTTCAGTACATCATAATTAAATTTTTCCCAATCAAAAATATTATGAAAAAAATTTTTAAGAATTCTTTTATCATGTTTATTCTATCTTACCTGGTAATGAGCTATGAAGCTTCACTAAAGTTTTTTTTGTTGTGTGTGAAAGTAAAACAGTATCTATATGGAGATCATTAACCACTCCTTTCACAAGAACATTTTTAAAACAGTTCTTTGTTCTGCTGTGAGAGGCTCTGGTGGATTTTCTGGGAAATCCAAAATAATGTTGCTGCCATCTTTTCGGGCAACTAACACACCACTCTTAGTTTTAAACTCTAATCTGTTGTTCCTATTCCTGTAAATAAAACACAATTTTAATATACTGCACCTTGTCAAAAGAAGTAAGTAAAGTAAAAGTAAGCAAGAAAATCTAGTGAAATTAGAATCATACTTAAAAGTCATATAATTCTGTTTGTTTATAAAGCAACAAAATTTAAAACTCCTGAATGTCTAACCCAAATTATTAGATTTTCATAGTTATTCAAAGCAGAACTCTAACCCTGATTACCTAAACTGTTGAATAAAGTGTGGGCAGTGGCCAAGGTTCATGGCCACAAAGGGGTACCCTTCATTGTTGGTGGTGAACCCCTGAGGGTAAATTGAGATGTCGTAATCCATGGTTCGGTGTCATCTCCTATGGGACTGACATAGGCTGTCTCTGAGAGGTTGAGTTCTGCAGCCAAATTTTGCAGTGTCTGCTCTTCTAAAGGCTTAAAAAAATAAAGAAATTTGATTAATATTTATTTATAATCGTAATGATAAAAACAGTACATCAGCTCTCCAAAAAAAATCTTTCATATAAATTTCCTCTAGGGGGGGCACCACAGAAAGCTGGGTTCC
>NW_023639102.1:0-12378 GCF_015228065.2 Penaeus monodon
CAAAAAAGAAAAGACTTTTATCAGCTCCCTTTTATTGCCTGAAGGCATTTTAAATGAATTTAGTATCTTTGACATTTATTCTTTTTGCCCAATGTGGTTTTCCAATTTGTCTACTTAAAAAATACCAAAAAAATTTAGGAATTTTTGAATAGGTATTGGGGGGTTGTCAGATTTACCTTATGATCGCTTCCCCCTACGTGAAAAAATTCCCCCAATACTTTTTAAAATGGAAAATTAAAACCCCATGGAGGCCCCATTAGAATATATCCATGCCAATTGGATGCAATTTGCTGAAAATTCTGCTTATTCTGAATGCCATAACAAAATCATCGCGTACAGTAGTTTTTAAGATTCCGAGGAGGAGCGGGTATATGTCATTAACAACAAAAAAAATAATTTTGGTGACAAGCCCCCTTCTTGGGGGGACTCTACTTGCTTGGAAAAAAAGTCCAAAAAAAGTGCATTGTCGGAAATAATTTGACAGCAAAAAGTTCTGTCAGAATAATTTTTAAATAAACAAGGAAAGTTTCCCTAATCCAAAAAGAAAAAATTTTTCTAAGTACCTATCGCCATGTCATGTCGTAGGCATTTTCTATATCAAAAATACTAAAATAAAAAAAAATTTTTTTTGGAAATGGCCTCTTGAATATGACTGTCCAGCTTTACTAGTTGATCAGGTTTGGCGTCCCTTGGGGAAGCCCCACTGCTCGTCAACTACAAATTAAAGGGAAATTTAAAAAAATGCAAAAACCCTACTTTTAAAAATTCTTCCATACCTTGCAAAGCAATTTGTCAACGCAATGGGGGGTAGGAGATGGCAAGTCTGGATTCCCCCCCCTTTCAATTGGGAATGATGTGGGCGAAGTCCCATGATTTGGAAAAGTGGGCTTTTCCCAAAATTTTCTTTTACACTTCTAGAAATTTAAATCATTCCCAGTTTAAGATGCTTTATTATCTCAATCAAATCTCTTGGACCTGGGATTTTCCTCGACAGGCTTCAGGCTGGGAAAAGGGGCTATCCATTTTTAGATCTTTATTGTAATCAAGTCTCTCCTGGGGCAAAGTGTTTTGGTTGCGCTCACCTTTTTCCTTGAGGGGTCAGGAAGGGGGGATGGAAATTGCAGAGCTGCTGTATAGAAACTGCCTGGCAGTGCATTAAAATGTCTCTAGGTAAATCAAAATTATTGCCTTTTAAAAATGATTTGTTGTTTTTAAAAGTGATTTTTTTATTGTTTTTATTGATAGTGGACCAAAACCTCTGATATTTTTTATTTTGGGTTTTTGTAAGACAAAGCCCCCAGGAGTCTTATTTTTCTACGAGCCCCAGCTTCGCTAGTTTGTAAATTTCAAAAAATTCTCATTTGTGATGTTAATTTTTTAAAAGCCGGGAGGGTTTTTGCGTCGGCACAGCGCCTGCGGCCCAAATTTTGGGGTCCCAAGGAACTCTATGCTTTAAAGCTATCTGTCGAAGTTTTAGGGGAAAGGATAGCAATTTCTGCCCTTTATAAACGAATTCTGAATATTGTTTATTTTTTCATCAATTTGGGTTTTCCCCAAAAAGTTCGAGCTTGCCCCCTCCTTGTGAAGGCACCCAGTCTGCCCCTTTTTACGTTTAAAAATTTTGGGTGAAGGCGTTCTCACTGTGGGCGCATGAATATTTAATAAAAAAAAAGAGGGTCGCCCTTTCCCCAAAAAGTCGTAAAAGGTGTGCCACAGGCACTTTGGTGCTATTTATGAAGAGACCCTTTATAAAGGCAAAAAAGCTCAAATTACCCGGGATTATTTGTCCACCCCGTCGGAAAACCACCCTTTAGAAGGGGTTTAAAACGATCATTAATCAAATTAACTTTCTTGCCCCACCCTACCCTCCAAACCCCCAGGGGAAACCCCCTAACTATGATGAGCATTAAAATCAGCTAAAAAATTATTTTAATTTCCAAAAGCAAAAGGCTTCCCTTCCCGCTCAATTTTGGCAAAAAGGAACCAAAATGCCCGATTTCGAAAATTTTTATTATTTCGTCCGGAAACCTTGGGACTTTTAAAAGGGAAGAAAATTTCCCTTATTTAAGTTTTCCCCGGGGAAAGGGAATTTTAACGGGGAGAACCTTTAATAGAAAATTAAAAATTTAAAATTTAAAAATTTCCAATTTAAAAATCCCCAAAATAAACCCAAAAATTGGGTTAAAAATCCTAAAAATTTAGGCTGTGATAAATGGTTCATTTTCCCTTATGAAAATTTTTTTATTCAAATAAGGGCCCCAAGGAAAAAAAAGGAAACCCCAGTACAATTTCCCCAATTTATTTTTCAGTTAATGGGGGGGGCCAAATTTAAAATTTTGGTTTGGGAAAAAGGCACATTTTATACGTCAACTTAAGAAAAAAAGGCTCCTTAAAGGGCCTTTTTTTCTTTGGGCCCAAAGTAAATTTTTGGGCCCGAAAATTTTGTGGCAGACGTTCCTAAAGACAAAGAGCTCATCATAGGCTACCCGCTGCCCCGGGGAAAAATAAAGTGAACAATAGCCAGATCCCCTTCCCTTTAAATTTTTTACTTTGCAGGGGGACAAAACCCAAAGTAGAATCAATAGTAAATTCTTTTAAAAGGGAGGTTTTGGGTGGATGTACAGGGGCGACCCCGCCTCCACCCCTACCCTCACGATCCTTCCGACATAAATGGTATTTCCCCCCGGGGAAACGCCCGTTAAGACGAGGGGGTTTTAAGGGGCGTTTTTTGGGAGAAAATAAATCGGGACCCATAGGAGAGGCTAAAATTTAAAGGTAATTTACTTTAGATCTAAACTTCGACTTTCCCTTTTTAAAATTTTGGTCACCAAAGTTTATTTTTTATGGGGGGGGAAAGTCCCTTGTCCCCATTTTTTTTCTTCTTTTTTTGGGAGGGAGACGCCCCCTCCCCCTCGTTTTCCCGGGGGAAACCCCTTCGGGTTTATTTTTGGAGCCCAAAAACCCTCCATGTCCGACCTCCGGGTGAGGGGGGACGACGACACTTTGCGATCTGTTTTCAAGAAAACCCCAAATCGGGGCCCCAAGACAAAGGGTTCCTAACAGGATACCCCGGCCGGGAAGGTGCGCCCGGACTGTGATTCGGTATCCCCCTCCTTATGATGTTTAGACTGGGGTTTGCAGTTTTTTGAAAACCAATTTTGGTCAAAGGAAAAAAACTTTAATATTTAATTTTTTAAAAACGGTCTTTAAATTTAGAAATTTTTTTTATCCTTCTTTAAAGCTGTTGACGACCTTACTTGCACTAGGGGTGGGGGTTTTGTTACTGCTTCAGCATAGGAAGGACGGGGTTTGGGGTGTCAAACTTTCCCTTTTCCCCTTAGCTTCAAAAATAACCCAACTTCATGCTTTTCTTATAATGCTAATGTCTCGGTTTTTCCCTTTTTCAGGGGTGCTACCTCAGCAGTCCTTATGATGGGAACCCCCCACAATTAGGGACCCTTTGGAAAAAACCGGCTAGACCTGTAAGGGTCCCTGGGTTGGGACCCTTTTCGGGATTTCAAAAATTTTCTTAAGGTTTTTTTCAATAAACTTTAAGAGGGTGTTCCGAAAATTTTTGGCATCGTTACAAGATTTGGGTTTTTGGGTATAAGGTCTTACTTTAAAACGTTTATAACCCACCCCTTGACATATTCTGGAAATTTTTTTCAAAACAAAGGTAAAAAAACACAGTCCAGTTTTGTTCGCACATTCCCCTCCTTCTTTGGGCATTCAATGAAAAGTCCCCTACGTTTGGTTTCCCTTTATTCTCTCAAGGGAAATTTTACTTTCTTCCATCGTCCCCCAAATCCCCCGTGAAAGATTACCCCTTACAAAGGTTTTTTGGGGCCAAAAGGAATAGTTTTTAACTCGAAAAATCTGAATTTGCGTCCCGCTTAAATTAAAAACCTTAATTGGGAGTTTTATTTTTACTTTAAAAAAAGGAGGGTTTCCCTCGCAATTTTTTTACCCAAAAACAAAATCGCCCTTTCCCCTTGACCATCCGGACCTTTTTATGATTTTAAAGGGGGTTTACGTTCAAAAGCGATTTATTTTCATTAAAGCATTTTACATTCGCGAACCTTGCATTCTCGGTGGGGATTTTGAAAAGTGGTCTTCTCGTTCTGTCGTTAGTGGGGGTTCCGTTGTTCAGGGTCGAGTTTGTCTTAGAGTGGTCATGAGTCGCCCCTCCTCCTTGAGGAGGAGAAGGGGTAGCCGGGGTATCATCCATCCTGGGCATCGGACCAGGTCCGACCCCTTTGCTCAAAATCGTTCTCCTGAAGGGATATGAAAACTCTTAACTTTTGGTATCAACCTAACAGCAATAGCTAAGAGAGAGTAAATCAGTATTTCGTCCTCTACCCCCCAGTGGAAGCCTGGTTGCGTTCTCCAGTACCACAGAGAGGATCGAGTTATGTGGAGGATTGATTGATTATTTAAAATTATCTGCCGCGTCAACAGCTAAGGTCATTAGCGGCGAATACCTTGTTAACTAGAAATATTAAAATGTTTAAAACTTTAAAAATCTATCAATAAATATCTTACAAATAATAATAAATAGATTAAAAATCAAAGCATAAATATTATGCTCTAAGTGCATAAATTATTGCATAAACATTATGCATAATTAAATTTTATTGAAAATATTAGTCTCCCTAAGGAAATTAATAAGACCCTCTATGTCACAATCTTCCCCCAATACGTTTTTCAGTGTATATGGGGGAGACAAGTACATACGTCTTTGGTCTGAGAATGTTGCACATCTTTCCACTACATGTGCGATCGTTAATGGCTCTTGGCATCCTTCACAAAGTGCTTCATTTTTAGCCATCATTGGCCCATGAGTCAGTCTTGTGTGCCCGATTCTTAGTCTTGTTAATACAACTTCCACTTTTCGGTTGGGATGGATGCTAGTCGCCCAACTGCCAAGGTCATCTCTAATGTCTCGCAGTTTGTTTCTGGAGGTATGCCTCCATTTTTCCCTCCATTTATCACGAAGACAACTTCTGATGCTGGGTTTCAGGTCGGTGTGTGGGAGAGGAAAAACGAGCATCACAAGGCTGAGCGGCAGCTGCCTTGGCCTTCTGATCAGCTCGCTCATTCCCACTGATACCAACATGCGCTGGCACCCAACATAGAGTTATCTTTTTACGTGTTGACATCATGCAAGCCAATCTTGAACCTCCCTCACTAATGGATGTGATGAGTTTAAGCTCTTGATTGCTTGTAAGGCACTACGAGAATCACAATATATCACAACAGAATGGTTCGTAAGATCTCTAGTCATCTTAACTGCTGTAAGGATGGCATGTAACTCTGCAGTGAAGATCGAGGCTGCTAGAGAAAGACTGCCAGATGCAATCTTCCTTCTGCTCACTGCTGCAAAACCCACGCCATTTTCAGATTTCGAACCATCTGTATAAATTGCATCTGATCCCCGGTATTTAGAAATGTGCTGAAGAAATTTCTCTCGGACTTCTGCTTCGGATCTCTCCCCTTTCCCAATTCCGACTAAATCCAGCTCAACTTGATTAGTCCAAGGCGGAAATTGGGGAATTCCAACAGCCAGAACCTTAGTGAGACTCAAATTAAGATCTTCCACAAGATTCCTCATTCTCCTACCATAGGATCGGCTATCTTCAAGGGGGTTGAAAACCAATCTGGATGTAGGAGATCCTGGAATCCTTTGTAGTCTCGTGTAGTAAATCAGGTTCATGTATTCTCGGTGTAATGAAAGAGGTGGTTCTCCACTCTCAGCATACAGGGACTCCACAGGTGAAGACCTGAAAGCCCCAGTACAGATTCTGAGAGCTTCATTATGAACCGAGTCTAACATCCGTAGAACAGTGGGAGTTGCAGATGAATAAGCTTCACATCCATAATCAAGCTTACTACGAATAAGCGCTCGGTAAAGCCGTAGTAGCGTTGTGCGGTCTGCACCCAAGATAGATGTGAAAGAACCCGCAAAATACTAAGTGCTTTTGTAGCCTTTACTTTCAACTGTTTGATGTGAGGCACCCATGTAAGCCTTGAGTCAAAAATTAGACCCAAGTACTTCACCTCTTGGACAAATTTCAGTGGGTTTGCTCCTAAATAGAGGGAAGGATGGAATTTTCCTCGTTTGTGGAAATGTATAGCCATGGTCTTGCTTGGGGAAAATTTGAACCCATGATATGTTGTCCACTGTACAACCTGATTTATTGCAGCCTGCATGTGTCCTTGCACATCCTGTAAGCTTCCTCCTGAGCAGTACAGTGTAAAGTCATCCACATACAGATTACATGAGACAGAACTTGGAACAGCCTTTACAATGTCATTTATAGCAATGGCAAACAGGGTCACACTTAAGACACTCCCTTGTGGGACCCTTCCAGCTGATCTTCCAGATTAGAGAAACTGTTTCCCACCCGAACTCTAAATTTCCTGTTAGCAAGGAAGCTTTGTATGAAGGTAGGTAATGCTCCTCTTAAGCCAATGTCATACAACTTCTTGAGTATGCCATGCTTCTAAGTAGTATCATAAGCCTTTTCAAGGTCAAAGAAGACTGCTATCATGTGACGTCGCTGTGCGAAGGAATTCTGTATAGCAGTTTCCATCCTTACAAGTGCATCTGTGGTCGATCTCAATCTTCTAAACCCATATTGATATGGAGTCAGCACGTTTTCCTTTTCTAGCATCCATGTCAACCTGAAGTTTACCATTTTCTCCATCAGCTTGCAGATGCAGCTGGTGAGGGAAATTGGTCTGTAATTTCCTGGTGTGGAAGCATCCTTGCCAGGTTTAGGGACAGGAATGATTATAGACTCTTTCCATGTGGATGGCACTGTACCTCCCTATATATCCTATTGAATAGGTCCACAAGAACTTTTGGGATCTCTCTGGTAAGTGAGATATCATTTGGTATGGAATATCGTCACTTCCTGGGGCAGTCTTACGGCAGAGCTGCAAAGCAGAGTCCATCTCCTTGCTCAAAAATGGCAAGTTGTATGGAAGTTCTGCTGCAGTCCTACTGAAGAACGACACTGGGTGTTGTTCCTGTTCAGCCCGAAGAGTGGAGAATCGGGCAGTGTAAGATGCTCCAGAGGAGATCTCTGCCATGGATTTAGCTAGCTCATTAGCAACATCTTTTTATCTGTGATGATTATGCCATCAATCTTCAAAGCAGGTGGTGACAGTGATGTGCTCTTTCCAGCGATCTTACGTACCTTGTCCCATACCCATGCTAAGGGGGTCCCAGAGTTAATCAAGGAGACATACTGTCTCCATGACGTCCGTCTGGCCTCCTTTAGCACTCGCCTGGCCTTGGCTCGGGTCTTTTTGTAATGGATCAAGGTTACATCACTGGGGCGTCGTTTCAACTGCCTTAATGCAGCTTTTCTTGCTCTGACAGCTTGTTGGCATTCATCAGACCACCATGGTACTGGAGGTCGACGGTAATGCCCGCTACTTTTGGGAATGGATGCTTCTGCTGCAAGGTGAATTCGTGATGTGAAGTGATTAACAGCATCTTGAACACACTGGAAATCATTCACAGATCCATGCAATACTGCAGTTGATCTAAAAAGATTCCAGTCCGCATGTTCAAGTCGCCATCTCTGCACTCCATTGGCTGAATACCATTCACCTCCTCCAAAAGTATTGGAAAATGGTCGCTTCCATGTAAGTCTTCCATAACCTGCCAAGTGAAATTCATCTGTGAATCAGGTGAGACAATTGACAGGTCTATATTGGAGAATGTCCCAGTTTGAATTTGGAAATGTGTGGGAGTGTCAATAAAACTGCATCTACTCTTAGGAGCAAGGACTCCAAGGCCCTTCCTCGAGGGTTGCACAAAGTGTCTCCCCAGAGGTGATGCCGACCATTGAAATCTCCCAAGAGTAGAAATGGATGTGGCAACTGCCCAAGTAGATCTTCCAAATCATTTATGTTGAGATTATGTGGAGGAAGGTAGATAGATGCAACAGTGTAAGGTCGTGTCAAGCCTATTCTCACAGCCTTCACCTGCAGTGTTGTCTGCAGGTGGATGGCCTGGAAGGGAATATCTTGACGTACCATTACTGCTACTCCTCCATGAGGTCCATTGTCAAAAGTCCCATAATGGGCTTGAATTTGGAATCCTCTCAGGGAAATCGGATGATTTTCCCTGGTCATAATCTCTTGTAGGCATACACAAACTGGGTTACATGAAGCTATCAGATGTTGCAGTTCTTCCATTTTGCATGAATTCCCTGACAGTTCCATTGGATTAGTGTATCCAGTTCTTTAAACTATTTTTTTCATAAGGTGTTTGGCAGCACCTGTGGTCAAGGTTTGCCCTACACCTTTAGGCTGTCCCTTTCCTGGATCTTGGGAGAGTCTTTTGAGGGGTTGTTTTACCCGTGGAACTAGTTTCCACAGGCTTCCTTTTGACAGGCTCAGGATTTCTTTGCCTGGACAAAGAACGGACCTGAGGCTTTGCTTCAGGGGCATTCTGCCTAGCAGCAGAGGCCCCTGTGGATGTGGTGGCAGCTGGAGCTGTCACTGTGAGACCCCTGGAGCCCTTCCTGACGGCTCCAAAGACCCCACCTTGAAATGAGTCTTTTGAACAGACTCAGGATTCCTTTGCCTAGGCAAAGGACAAACCCGAGCCTTTGGTTCAGGGGCATTCTGCCTAGCAGCAGAGGCCCCTGGGATATGGTGGCAGCTGGGGCTGTCACCATTGAGGCCTCTGGAGCCTCACCTGATGGCTCCAAAGACCTTACTTTGGGAGGAGGAGTCTCTTCAATAGACCCTCACTCCTACTCCGTTTCTGGTGGAATTCGCCAGAGGCAGTTTCAGCAATTGGGGACTGAGGTTTAAAAGAAGTGGCAGAGTGTGTGGTGTAAGAAGCATTGGAAGGCAAGGGTTGGTGGGAAGGAGGATGGGCCAGAACCGAAGCAAAGGATTTACCTGGCTGTGCAAACAGCACACGGGCACGTCGCTTTGCCTCTGGAAAACTAACTTTCTCCTTGCTCCTTATTATCAATACTTCTTTCTCAAATTTGTACCTTTTACACTGCTTTGAAGAAGCTTCATGAGCTTCTTTGCAGTGGTAACAGCATATTGGACCTGGACAGTTGTCATCTCCTTGATGACCTGTCGTACCACACTTAACACATATTCTTGGTTGTCCATTTTCTTTAAAACGGCAGGAGTTGGCTCCATGCCCATAACCCTGGCAGTGGAAGCACCGCATAGGGTTGGGTACATATGGCTTTACCTTGAGGTGGTACCATGCCAACTTAACTGATTCTGGAAGGACCAACGTATTAAAAGTTAGAAGGAGAGCTGGTGTAGACTGTTCCAAACCGTCAACTTTCTTCTTAAAACGTTTTACTGCCACTACATTAAAATTTTCTAGTTCCTCTAACAGTTTCTCCTCAGAATACCTCATCAGGTCTCGGGAAAAGACAATTCCCTTACACTGATTGAGGGTTTTGTGAGGAGAACATGAAACTTGAGCCCAGGAATGTCGCATATCGCACACAGACGGTCACTCTCGTCTGGTGACGAAACCTCAACTATTAGGCTACCATCTCGCTGTGGGGTGATGCGAGGATCACGTTGACATACTTCAACAATTTTTCGATGTACTTCGAAAATATCAAGATCCATGATTGATACACCTTCAATGGTCTTAACTACCAGGTACTTACTATATGAAATGTTTTCATATTTACCAGGTAAGATTTCCTTAGTGGATTGAGGAGGACTTTTCCCCTTCTTACCTGGTTTGGAGCCCGGGAACCATTACGATTCCCATTCTTGCCCTTTGGAAGCTGGAAAGGTTCCAAAGTGACAATACGTGATGTTCCAGAGGGAATGGTCGGGGGATTGCGTAGGTCGTCAGGGAGAGAGCTAGATCTTTGTAAATTTGTAGTACTCATACAAATTGGAATTCTTCATTTCCTCAACCCCCCACCCACCATGGAGTCCAACGAGGGGAAGCTATAGTTGGGGCTCAAAATCTCCCAACAGCCACAGGGGTAATGAGGAAATATACGCAGCCACTATTACAGTACTGATGGCAGTCGCGGGACCTATGCGCTACCGACTAAATAGTACCTGCTTGACCCTAGCCATATTTGACCAGCCGATTGACTTGACCGGGCCTTGATCAAGCCGCCCGTCTAACCAGAATAAAGGACCAAAGAGGTGTGTTGCTAGCTGCAGGGCGCAGCGTGCAGCATCGCTCAACCTCCAGGACTCCTGTCTCCTGGTAATACGGGATGCCACGCACGGCAAACACACGTGGGAGAGTTCTCCCTGGTCCTAGATGGAATGAACCAGGGGTGGGTGCACCATCCCCTCTCATAGGCCTTGGTGCACCAGGAAGCCATTTTGTCTCATCCCTCACTGGTGACCCCTCCAGTATGGGTAGCCCTCTGGTCCAGCTCACCAGATCATTGGGACCTCAAGCCCCCCCACCGCGGCAAGGCGGCTTCCATTAGTGGGGTTTATGTGGAGGACACTCCCTTACCGCCGAACTTGCCTAGTGCGAAGGACGGTAAGTCGGTGCCCACCCCCCAGGCGAATACGGGAGCCCACAAGGGTACTCCGGTAGGCTCAGGGAAGTCACATGAAGAAGGAGAATTTTAGAAATGGAGAAAAAATGCGCCCAAAGGACGCCCCAGACTACTGGGCCTCCCTACCCAGGGGTCAATGCCCGTAAGGGCTACCCTGGTGTAGAAGAGAGCTGCGGGTCTGAGGTGGGGTGCTGACTACTCCTACTGTAGCCTCGTGTCACCTGCAAAAACAAAGCACTGAAGGTGCTGGCAAAGCACAATAATGTTCTGTAATTACAGGATTTTACTTTACTTTAAATTACGTTAAACAAACTCAGGAACAACAATGTCGAGCGAGACAAGAGGCCCCGGGCTCCAGGGTAACTCTCGTGGCACAAGACTTTGTATTTGTTGCTACTGCGTTTAGAGAGGTCTGAGCTCAACAAAAGCTTAAACACGAGTGGTGACATCTTTTTTTTTTTTTTTTTTTTTGTTGGATTTCTTGGCTATCAACCAGCGGCATGTGGCCAAGGTTATTAAGCCAATGGATCCTATTTATTCTGTCAATCTAAATAAGGTCATAAAGTTTTGTCTCCCTTAAAAAAGTGATTACTTTACTGATGATTTTTTCATCATCTGATAGGATGTTTATTAGTGTAAATTCTTTATTTTTAATTTGGAAATAATTTTTTATACTTTGTCTTTGGGTGTTGAATTTATTGCAAACTGTGAGGATATGATTAAGGTTAAGGATGGTGTTGCAGGGGTGGCATCTTGGGGGGAATCTTTTTTCAATGTAGGGAGTGAGGTGGGTGAATCTTGTGCTGTTGACCCTAAGGCGGGCCAACACCACCTCCTCCCTTCTGACTTTCCTGTGGGCTGTGTCCCACAGTTCTATTTTTGCTTGATTTTGTTGGTGAGTTGGAGGCTGGTCCACTCACTTTGCCACAGGAGATGTATTTTTGCTTTTATAAGAGACACAAACACCTGAGATCTGTACGGACTATGCTAAGGTCCAGATCGCCAGTTGACCCGGCTAATTTGTCAGCCTGCTCATTGCCATGGATACCAGAGTGGCCTGGTACCCATATTAGCTTGATTGATTTATTGGCACCATGTAGCTTACGAATGATATTACCCAGAAGTTCATTTTTGGTGGTTTCTAATGATTTAATGGCTTTAAGTGAACTTAAGGAATCTGAAAAAATTACTATTCTATCGTGGGTCGTCGATAGTGCAAAATCAATGGCTTTATCAATGGCAAAAAGTTCAGCAATAAAGATCGATGCATGATTTGGCAGTCTGAACTTTAGTTCACATTCAGTCGACCATACACCCGCACCCACACACTCATCTGTCTTGGAGCCGTCGGTATATAAATGAAAAAAAGGGAGATGTTTAACAAGGATCTCTCTGAACCTCTGGCGTACCTCCACCTCCGGCGCCATGGCCTTAGCTGATGGAAGCCAGGCTTCCATGATAGAAAAATTGGGGGTTTCCCATGGCGCTATGTTTGATTGAACCAGGGTATCGATGGTAGAGAGATCTATACCGACTTTCTCGACGAGGTCGTGGAGTCTCGTGGCAAAGGGCCTAATGCCACTATTGCCATTAGGGTGGCTCGGGTCTCGAGCCACCTTTGCGGCATAGCTCAAGGCTAACTGGCCGCGTCTGAGTCGGAGGGGAGGTACTCCTGACTCCACCTCAAGACGCTCGATCCGAGTGCACTTCAGGGCTCCAAGACACACACG
Source organism: Penaeus monodon (assembly GCF_015228065.2). Taxonomy (NCBI): domain Eukaryota; kingdom Metazoa; phylum Arthropoda; class Malacostraca; order Decapoda; family Penaeidae; genus Penaeus; species Penaeus monodon. The sequence continues at coordinate 12,272 of NW_023639102.1, forward strand.
CAAACAGGCATTCTGCACAGCATCCAATCCTTTCAAACTTGTTCTCGATGCCGAACCATACACGATTGACCCATAATCTACTTTAGACCTAATCAGGGCTTTATATA
>NW_023639103.1:2500-12378 GCF_015228065.2 Penaeus monodon
CTAAGTCAGGATGTCCTTTAGGTATATTTATGAAAGATGGAATAATGCAATGCCGCATTTATATCATAATAACCCCCCCCCTTACCAGGTTTCCCGAACCAAAGGTCACCCCGGGGAAAAAACCGGGGGCCAGTGAAAAACCAAACCCATGCCACACGACCCCCCAAAAAGGGTTGCAACTATATCTTACTAGCCCCCAAATGGGCCCACAAACCTTTGTCTACTCAATTTGAGAAATTGACGGGGGGTTTTTAAAGGGACTCACTCCCGTGGGCACCCCGGGGGAAAATTGTTTTAGAAATTAAAATCCAAGGGTCATTTTTCCCTTTGGGGTATTTTTTATTAAGTTTGGAATAATCATGGGGGAAATTGATTATGCGTGGTGGGGTATTTGTTTTTTGGGGTGTTTGAAAGGGCCCGGGGTGAGGGGCAATATAAGAAATGGTAGATGGCGAGTTTTAGGGTGGAAGTAACCCCAAGATGTTTTGCGCCTTTATTGTAGAAATTTGGATGGAATACGGTTTTCCGCTGGGGGCCCCAAAAGGTTTTTGCTCCTTGGCTCCCCGCGGGAGTCTGCCTGTCACTCCTACAGGGGTCTAAAGATGGGCATGATAAAGTGCTTCCATTTTTTACAGTCGGTGGTGAAAAAAAGTGTGAGTTTTTACAACAATGAAATAGCTTTTGGTGGGGGGGAAATAGAGAAAAACGACATTAAAATGCCTAGTGTGGCAAAAAAAACAAATAAACAGGAAAAAACAGTGGAAAATCCCTTATATATATATAATATATATATATTTTATATATATTTTTATATCTATTATATATATTAAAATATATATATACATAAATATATAATATATATATATATAAATTTATATAATATTATATATATTTGTGTGTGTGTGTGTGGGTGGGGTGTGCGTTGTGCGGTAGGTTTGTTTTCCCTGTGTTTTGTGTTTTGTTAAATGATGAAATTATGTATATGTATCAAATGTACACAAAAATCCCCAACTAGCATATAATATTATATATATAATATATTATAAATATATATTTTATAAAACCATAAAAATATATAAATATAATAATGTATATATATAATATATATATTATTATATATATAATATATATATATATATAAATATTTTTGTGGGGTGTGTGTGTGTGTGTGTGGGGTTGTGTGTTCTTTAATATACTATAAAAACCCCCCCACCCCCGAAAACCCAATAAACAACAAGCAAACAAAAAACCCAAACCCAAAAACACATTTTTCCCCGGGTTTTGCATTTTTCCGGTGAATGGAAAAACCCCGTGTTTGTAACGTAGCTTTGATTGGATCGTAAATATTTTGCAATTTTTTTCACTAAACATCTATTATTATCTAAAAAAATTATGTTTAAAAAGTTGGGGGATTAAAAAAAAAAATTTTCCCCTAGGGGCCCCGTTTTAACATAAAAACCGAAAAACGGAACATCGTTTGTTTAAGTTGAATATAAAATGTTTTTTTGAAAAAAAGTTTTTTTTGGAAAAATTTTAATTGAAAAAACCTTTAAATTCTGGGGGGTAAGTTGAATCCTATAATTTTTATTTTTTAAATGAAAATTTCGAAAGGTTTTCTCACCTGTTCCCTTGCCCCTGTGTGCTTCCTTTATGTAAGACTGAAAAATTTCCCAATATGCAAAAATGTTTTTTTTTATGCTAAGGACTATAAAGGTCGGGAAATGTACACTCAGGTCACATTGAGGGGGCCCCGTAAGAAAATAGGTGTTTTACGGAAAACATTAGGCCCGAAATTTTGTTAGTTCGTCAGAGATAGCATCCAAGGGGGAAATTTAAACTGAGCATGTCAACTTAAAAAAAAAAGGAAAAGAATTTTTTTGTTATACTTTTTCCCCATTATTTTCTAAACCCTTGTGTAAAGTTGGACAAATTTTAAATTCCCAATCTCACTTCTACTGATGGGGAAATTTGCCGACTAACACTGTTGCTTGGGGTTTTGATCTACGGGAAATTTTTGATCAACGCTTTTTAATTAAAAAACCCCTATGATTTAGTGCATAATTTAAAAGGTATGGGAATATTTTTTTTTTTAAACCCCCCCCCCTTTTTCTCCCCTTTTTTATTTGTGAAAAAATATAGAGCGGAAAGTATTGGGCGAAAAATGTTTTTGGGAACACATAGAAAATTTTGGGGGCTTTACCCCAAACCCCCCCCCCTCTTTTTAGTGCAAACAATAAAAACCCAAAAAATTGCCATGGAGTTTTACTAAACAAGGAAACAGGGGCTTAGACGATTGGTTTGGTATTAAAGGGAAAAAGGAAAAACTTTGGGTGCATAAACCCTATTCGAAAAAAATATATAAAATATATTCTTACGAAAAAATTCAAAAAAGTTCCCCCTTAGAAATTCAAAATATACGTCTATATTTTCGATGAAATGACTTTTTGGGCTGAATTTTTTAAAAATTTATAAAATACCCCTAATTAAAAAAGGACATTCTGCAAACCGCCGGGGGTCAAAAGGCAAGAAACCTCAAATGTGTGGGGTGTGTGTTAAACATCCTTTTAAATTCCCAAACTGCAGGATCTGGGCCTCTCCCAAATTTACACTGGGGGGTTCTTTTGGCATACCCCCTTGCCTGAAGGGTCCCCTTTCCCTTTAATCCCCGCTTTTTTCGGCGCGCTGCCCTTTTTGCCAGGGCGGGCTTCCCTTTACCCCTTCTGGGGCGATTTTTTCTTTTTCCCCCTCCCCCCGAGATCACCTCAAGTCATAGTCGGAGCGCCTGCCGTGGGGGGGAATTGAATCGAGCCCACGAGGGTGGGGTTTCCCATTTGCTCTATCCACGGACCATCGCGGCAGTGTGTGGTGTGGGGTGTGTGTTTTGTGGTGTGGTGTTGTGTGTTTTGGTGTTTTGTTGTGTGTGTGTGTGTGTGTGGGTGTGTTGGTTGTGTGTGTGTGGGGTTGTGTGTTTTTTGTGTTTTGTGTGTGTGTGTGTTTGTGTGTGTTGTTGGGGGTATGTGGTGTGTGTGTGTTGTTTTGGTGTGGTGTGTGGGTTTGGTGTGTGTGTGTTTTTTGGTGCGGGGCGTGCGTGGGTGTGGGGTGTGTGTGTTTTACACACAAAACACCCAACACACACACACACACAAAATATAATATATATTTTTAAATATATATATATATATTTTTTAATTATAGTATATATATACATCATGAAAGTTTTATATATATATATAATATATTTTATATTATATATATAATATTATATATATATTTTAATATATATATTTTATATATATATAATATATATATTTTTAATATATAGATTTATATATATATAATAAATTATTTATTAAAATATATTAATATAAACTATATATATTAATAAAATTATTTATATTTATATATCTATGAGGATGTTTATTTTATATATTATTTAATTTAAAATATAATATATATAATATATAATATAATATATTATAGGGTGGGTGTGTGTGTGTTTGTTTGGGGGTTTTGGGGTCCCACACACACACCCCCACCACGCACGAAACCCCACCACACACCCCCCACCCACACACCCACACACACACCACAACCACACACAAAAAACCCAACACAACACACACACACAAACACCACACACACAACACCCACACACACACACACACAACACACCCCACACACACACACCACACCACACCCCACACACACACCCCACACACACACACACACACCCCCACCCACACACACCAAAACACGGGGCCGCGATGGTCCAGTGGATAGAGCACGGGACCCACCCCTTTGGTCTGGTTCAATTCCCCCCCAAGGGCATTTGCGCTCCGACTATTGATTTAAAGGCGGTCTCGGGCAAAAAACGAAATATCGCCTCGAGAAGTTTTTAGGGAAAGTCACCGCCGTGCAAAGTGTCAGCGCGCCAAACCCGGGGTTTATTAAAAGGGCATCCATTCGGGAAAGGGGTGGTACTCCCCAAAATACCCTCAGTGATAAATTGGGAGAGGCCTAAAATCCTGAAGGGGAAAAAAATGGATTTTTAACCACCACACCTTCGAGTTTTTCCTGCCTTTCAGACCTCCCTGGGGTTTTCCCGGGAATGTTTTTTCCTTACTTTTGTATTCTTATAATTAAAAATATTCCCCAAAAATACCCTTTCAGTCGTATATGCCCGATTGTTTAAAATTTCAAAGGCATGACCCTTTTTTGCTTTTTCCCTAAAAATTATTTTATATATTTTTTTTTTTTTTTTTTTCGAATAGTATGACTAGCCCAAATTTTTTTCCTTTTTCCTTCAATCCCAAAACCATTCGTCTAAGCCGTATTCCTTGTTTAGTAATCCCTTTTTCCATTTTCCTTTTTTTTTTTATTTTTCGCCAAAAGAAGAGGGGGGGGGGGGGGAGTAAATGCCCAATATTTTCTATGTTTTTTTATACATTTTTCGCACAAATACTTTCCTGCTCTAGATGTTTTACACCCAAAAAAGAGAGAAAAGGGGGGGGGGAAAAAACTATTTCCCCCTACCTTTCAAATTTTCCTAAATCAAGGATTTTTAATAAAAAGCGTTGAATCAAAAAATACATTTAATTTAACCCAAAACAACTTTTTTCCCCTCAATAACGAAACATTTTAAAATGAGATTGGGAAAAGATTTTCCAAATTTTCATCAAGATTTTGAAAATAATGGATGCATAAGTATAACAAAAAATTCTTTCCCTTTTTTTTAACGTATGACATTTCTCAGTTAAATCCTCCCTTTTGCTTTTCTCTGACGAACTTCAAAAATTTTTTGACCTAATGTTCTCCGTAAATCTCATTTTTTCTTACGGGACCCCTCCTGTGACCTATTTTACATTCCCCGACCTCTTACTATTTCCCCACCTAAAAAACACTTAAACATATTGGGAAATTTGGCCCGTCTTCTAAGGAAGCCCCCAAAAGGGACAAAGAAAACAGGGGAGAAAAAACCTTTCATTTTCAAAAAAAAGATTTAAAATTTTTTATGTGATTCATACTTTTCCCTCTCGAAAAAGTTTTTTAAAAATTTTAAATTTTTTCCCAAAAAAACTTATTTTCAAAAAAACATTTGATATTCAAACCCTTTAAAATCGTTTTCCGTTATCGTTTAAATTTTTTAAAACAAGCATAGCATTGTAAACCCCCATAACTTTTTTAAAAAAAAAAATTTTTTAGATAAAAATAGATGTCAGTGAAAAAATTTGCAAAAAACACGATCCAAACACAACTACTTACAAACACGAGTATTCCTTCACAAATAGCAAACCGGAGAAAAATGTTTGTTTTGGTTTTTTTTTTTTGTTTGCTTTTTGTTTATTGGTTTGCCGTGTGTGTATCTATTTTGTATTTCCAAAGAACCCCAACCCACCCCCACACACACACCCCACAACACATATATATTATAATATATAATTAAAATATATATTTTATATATTATATTTTTATATATACATAAAATATATATATATATTATGTATATATATAAAATATAATATATATATATAAAATATATATATATTTTAAACATAGTTGTGTATTTTGGGGTGTACATAGATACATATACATTATAAATCCCATTTTTTTTTTTCACCCACCACAGACAAAACACACCTACCGCACACACCAACCCCCACACACCACACACACACCAAAAATATATATATATATATATATATTTTTATTTATATATATATATATTATATTTTTATATTTATATAATAATTTTATATATATTTTATTATATAATTTTATTATATAAAATATATATTTATATAACTGTCCCCCTGTTTTTTAAAACCCGTTTTTCGTCTCTTTTGCCACACTAGACCTTCCAAAGTCGGTTTTCTATTCCCTTCCACCAAAAGCTATGCCTTTTTTTGTCCCCTCACTCCTTTTTTCCCCCACCGACTGTAAAAAATGTAAAACGTATCTATGCCCATCTTTAGACCCGTAAAGGGGATGAAGGCAGACTCCGGGGGGGGCCAAGGGGCAACACCTCGCGCCCTAGCGAAGCCCTATTCCATCATTGGGTACAATAAAGGGGTCAAACATTTTTGGGCGTCTACTTTCCCCCCTAACTCGCCATCTACCAAAACTCTTTTATTTCCCTCACCCGGGCCCTTACAAAACACACACCCCAACATTTCCAACACGCATATTAAAAGCGGCATTTTCCTTATTTCCTCTTTTATAAATATACCTCGGACATCTTTTACTTAGGATTTTAATTGCTAAATCAATTTCCACCGAGTGCCCACGGGAATTTAGCGTAAAAATTCGCCCGTCATTACTCAATTAAAAGATTAACAGGTAGTTCCCCATGGAGCTAGTTAAAATCCCTTTTTCACACTCCCTTTTTTGTGGGGGGTGTGGCAAAGGTTTTGGGTTTTGCCTGGCCCCCGGGTTTTATAAACCCGGGGTGACCCAGGTTCAATCCTGGGCAGGGAAAAGGGGTTTTTTTTATCGAATCAAAGCGGAAAGCTTATTTCCCTCTTTTTATAAAAAACCCCCAGGACATCTACTTAGGATTTTAATTGCCCCAAATCATTTTCCCCCGAGTGCCCACGGGGAGTGAGCGTAAAAAATTCGCTGTCATTTCTCCGGTTTTAGCAGGTAATGGGCTATGGAGCTATAAAATCCTATTTGCACACTCCTTTTTTGGGGTCGTGTGGCATGGTTGGGTTTTGCAACTGGCCTCCGGGTTTTAACCCGGAGTGCCTAGGGTTTGAATCCTGGTTTAGGGGGGGGTTGTTTATTTTCGATATCAAAGCGGGATTTCCCTTATTTTCCCTCTTTCATATATAAAATATATTTAAAATATATAATAATATATTATATATTATATAATATTTTATATATAATATATATATATTTATATTTTATTTACAAAATATATTATAATAAATTTAAAAATATATTACCATCTATCTATCTATCATCTATTATCTATCTAACTATCTATATATATATTATATATATATATTTAATATATTTATATATATATTATTATATATAAAATAAAAAAAATATATATATATATATAATATATATTTATATATATTACATATATTTTTCCCAATATATAAATATATAATTTTAAATATATCTTATATATATTATATATATTATTTTTAAAAAATATAAAATAAAAATTACTATTTTAATTTATATTATATATAATTTTAAAATATTATATTATATATATATATTTTTAATTTTATATATATTTTAATTTAATATATAATATATTTTATATATATAATTTTAATATATATCTTAAAATTTTAAATTTATATATATATATTAAAATAATATATATATATATATAAAAATTATGCGCGCTCGTGTGTATTTTGGGCGTGTGGGAAAAATGTTTAATATTGTACAAATACGCAACCAATGTGGATAACCCTATAAATTATATTTTTCTATAATTAAAAATATTAATTATATATATATATCTACTATATATAATTTTAATATATTAAAAAAAAAAAAAAAAATACATAAAAATTAAAAGCATACTATCTAACTACTATTTTTTCTACTATGTATAAATGTTTTCTATGTTCCCATCTGTCTAAAAATATCTATCTATCTATCTGTCTATTTAATCTATTTTAATCTTCTACTATCTATCTATCTATCTATCTATCTATCTAGCATCTATCTATATATATATATAATTATATATATATATGCGTGTGTGTGTGTGTGTGTGGTGTGGTGTGTGTGTGTGTGTGTGTGGGTTTTTCTGTGTTTTGTCTGTGTGGGGCGTGGGGCGTGTGGTGTGTGTGCGTATGTGTGGGGGGTGTGTGGGTGTGTGGTTGTGTGTGTGTGGGGTGGGTGTGTGTTGTGTGTGTTGTATGTTGGTGTTTTGTGTGGTGTTGTGTTGGATAATACAATATATATATAATAATATATATTTTATAATATATATATATAATATATACATATACATAACCCCCCCTTTTTTAAAAAAAAAGAAAAGTTTTTTTTAAAAAGACACAAAACACACACACCACCACACACACACACACAAAACACCCCACACCCCAAATAAATATATATATATTATTTTTATATATAATTTTATATATATTATATATATTATATAAAATATATCCCTATGGAAAAAAAAATATACATATAATATGTGTGGTGTTGTGTCTTTTGTGTAAGATATGTATAGCAATATGTATATATAATATATATATATATTATATTAATATCATTTTAATATATATATATAAATATATATATATATTTTATATATATCTATATATATAATTTTAAATATATTAAATAAAATGTGTTTTTATATTATATATTATATTATTAAATATATTTTTTATAAAATTCTATTATTTTTATATAATTCTATATATAAAAAGGCCGGGGGTGGCCGAATTTGGGTTTGAGCGTCTGACTCCAAAACTGTCACGACGGCAATCTGGGAAATTTGAGGGGTTTGAGTCCCGACCCCCGCGTTGTTCCCTTGGGCAATGAAATTCACCTTTATTGCCTACCTACCCCACTGGGGGGCCCAAAGCCAGCCAAGTCAAGTGCGGGGCCCAAGCCCGGATAAATAGAGAGAATTTTACCTAAAAGGTAACACCGGCACTCTCCGTGGAAAGGAACTGGGACCCTACCACGTACTCACTCCAAGAGCATCACAACATGAAAAAATACAATTAAGTATCATGCTGTGACCACGGCGGGTCAGACATGAACCTATCGTTAAAGAAGAGAAGAATATATATAACATATATATATATATATATATATATATATATATATATATATATATAAAACATATATATTTAAAAAATACATACATCTATATATATATTATTATAATATATATATATAAAATATAATATATATAAAAGAGAGAGAGAGAGAAAAGAGAGAGAGAGAGAGATCCCAAAGAGAGAGGAGAGAGAGAGAGAGAGAGATGTACTATATGTTATAAAAGGTAACATATAATTTACATATATACATATATCAAATTTTATTATGTGCATATATATATTAAATACATACATAAAAATATATTAATATATATTAATATATATATATATATATATATATTATAAAATAATATATATATAATATATATATATATATATATAAATATATGTTTATATATATATACTATATCTCTATATATTATATTTTATATTATATATATATTATAGATTCTATATATTCTATATATTATACATATTATAAGATTAATATTACATTATATAAAATATATATATTATATATAATATAATTAATATTTTATATATATGTATATATAGTATATATATATATATATATAATATATATATATATATATAATTATATATATATAATATATATATATAAAATATATATGATAATAGAATAAATAAAAAATAAATTAAAAAATAAAAATATGAGATATATGTTTTAATATATGAAAGAAGGATAAAATAAGTGGAAGTTGAGAGGACAAATGATAATAGAAAGAGAAGATGATAGATGACAGTTGATAGAAAATATATAGATAATAGGAGGAAAAATGAAAATGGAAAGAGAGATTGATGTGCCAAATGTTATAGAAAAATTATTTGCCTGTTTCAGAAAATGAGAATCGGTAAGGACTTAATTGTGCAAACCTTAATAATTCCCCCCGATAATTTCAATTCCCCGCGGGGAATTATTTCATATGTAAGGTACCGCCCAAAATCCAAATTTTTTCATTTCTTTCTTCTCATATTTTATATATTTTACCCCTATATATATATATATATATTATATTTATTAATATTATATATATATAAAAAAAAAAAAAACACAACACAACCCCACACACACAAAAC
>NW_023639104.1:0-7500 GCF_015228065.2 Penaeus monodon
ATTAATGTGTTGTGTGTGTGTGTTTGTGTGTTGTTGGTGTGTGATGGTTGGTACTATGTAGACATATGTATATATATAAATATATGTATATACACATATGTATGTGTGTTTACATATATATAAATACATACATACATGAGTATGTATTAATATGTACATAGCTATGGCTACACACACACACACACACACACACACACACACACACACACACACACACACACACACAAATATATATATATATATATATATATATATATATTATATATATATATATATATATATATATAATCATATTTATATGTATATCCTGGACAATATGAAAAGCATGTTTTTCCTAGATTTGTTACTTGTTCTGAAGAAGGCAATAGAGAAAGTCAATCCCTCTCGTCGGTAAAAGTAAACATTTGTGTAGAAAAGGAATATACTGTAGGCGTCATACTTTTGTGGAAGTAAGCACGCTAGTCCATATGGGCGTAACGCTACAGAAAAGATACAGAAAGACAGTGATTGAACATTGAATATTGAACATTCATCAGTACAAAAATTCATTGTGTGCCACTGATAAAATTACATATTGCTCCAATAGAAACCATGTTAGTCAACTTTTTTATCATCAACACGCTATTGTTTTTTTTTTTTTTTTTTTTTTTTTTACGTGCGTCGTTGTAATGGCTGTCCAGAGAGATATTTTATTTCAATTATATTATATTAATTGCCTCTGTGGCCCAATGGATAAAGCATTGGCCTCCTAAGCCAGGGATTGCGGGTTCGAGTCCCGCCAGAGGTTGCAGGTAAATACAATTTTAGTTTAAAGGGAAGTTCAGCAAATGGTGTTCTTGGTTTCTATTCGGTGTCTCAGAAACGGTGTGACATTGCCGAGAATAATTGTGATGCTATAAAGTAATATACTTTATATACTTAGTATCGCATTATGTAAATTTTATAGATAGATTTTTATTATTAAGGAAGGACATTGTTCTGAATATAAATATTATTTGTATACACAGTGAAAAACAGAAATACAGTATGTACGCATATATATATATATAAGTGTATAGATATTCACACACACGAACGCACACGCATATATGTGTGCGTGTGTGCTTGTGTCTGTTTTATGTGTGTGCGCAGGATCTGTATGAAAAATATGAGTAACGATAAACGAATGTAAATCATGTTAAACTGCATGTATATTCCCCTACTTCGTCAACTAACACCAGAGAATAGAGTTCCAGATCACATGGGGGAAAAAAATGTAGCTAATTTACGTTACTTTGCGCCTTTTCTATTACCGAGGTTTCTTTGAATGCCCAGTTATGTTTATCAAACGCCCATGCTCCACAAACTCACGAGTTCCAACGTTTTTAGTTTTGTCGCTTGGCCTCTTTTCATTCTGCAACTTGCAATGCAACAATACTAATCATGAGGGGCCGACAATAACGAGTGTTTTGTTTTAATCTGTAGAAATGTCTATTGGGTAATTGGTGCGTGGCTAGAATTATAACAAGATAGGAGGCTGATCGAAGTTCGAATAATTCCTGCCAAAATAATGATATAATGAATAACTCCTTGTTTATATTTACTCATTTATTTATCTATCGTAAAGTTAAAGCAGCATGAAAGTTGAAGCCCAATATCCAATGTTCGTCTGTGCCATAAGGTTAATCATATTTAAATTCTCATTTTCTTTATATATGTATATGTATGTATGTATGTATATATACACGTAGATATATATATATATATATATATAGATAGATAGATAGATAGATAGATAGATAGATAGATAGATAGATAGATAGATAGATATAGATAGATAGATAGATAGATAGATAGATAGATAGATATTTATATATATATATATATATATATATTTATATATATATATATATATATATATATATATATATATATATATATATATATATATATATATTGGCAAACCTATAGTTATGTACGTATACACCTATATATACACAGACACAAACCTTTCTTTCTCTCTATATAGAGAGAGAAAACAAACGCAGACACACACTCAAGCAATTTATATATATATATATATATATATAATATATATATATATATATATATATATATATATATATATATATATATATATATTATATAGATATCTACATCTATCTGAAACTATTTCCATATCTTTACCTATATCCATACATGTACACAATATATAGATATGAATATATATATATATATATATATATATATATATATATAAATATATATATATATCTATTTTATATATTTATATATATATATATATATATATATATATATATATATATTATATAATATTATATATATATATATATATATATATATTCATATCTATATATTGTGTACATGTATGGATATAGGTAAAGATATGGAAATAGTTTCAGATAGATGTAGATATCTATAATATATATATATAATATATATATATATATATTATATATATATATATAATATATATATATATATATATATATATTATATATATATAAATTGCTTGAGTGTGTGTCTGCGTTGTTTTCTCTCTCTATATAGAGAGAAAGAAAGGTTGAAATAGATATATATATAGGTGTATACGTACATAACTATAGGTTTGCCAATATATATATAATATATATATATATATATATATATATATATATATATATATATATATATATATATATATATATATATATATATATATAAATATCTATCTATCTATCTATCTATCTATCTATCTATATCTATCTACCTATCTATCTATCTATCTATCTATCTATCTATCTATCTATCTATCTATCTATCTATCTATATATATATATATATATATATCTACGTGTATATATACATACATACATACATATACATATATAAAGAAAATGAGAATTTAAATATGATTAACCTTATGGCACAGACGAACATTGGATATTGGGCTTCAACTTTCATGCTGCTTTAACTTTACGATAGATAAATAAATGAGTAAATATAAACAAGGAGTTATTCATTATATCATTATATTGGCAGGAATTATTCGAACTTCGATCAGCCTCCTATCTTGTTATAAATTCTAGCCACGCACCAATTACCCAATAGACATTTCTACAGATTAAAACAAAACACTCGTTATTGTCGGCCCCTCATGATTAGTATTGTTGCATTGCAAGTTGCAGAATGAAAAGAGGCCAAGCGACAAAACTAAAAACGTTGGAACTCGTGAGTTTGTGGAGCATGGGCGTTTGATAAACATAACTGGGCATTCAAAGAAACCTCGGTAATAGAAAAGGCGCAAAGTAACGTAAATTAGCTACATTTTTTTCCCCCATGTGATCTGGAACTCTATTCTCTGGTGTTAGTTGACGAAGTAGGGGAATATACATGCAGTTTAACATGATTTACATTCGTTTATCGTTACTCATATTTTTCATACAGATCCTGCGCACACACATAAAACAGACACAAGCACACACGCACACATATATGCGTGTGCGTTCGTGTGTGTGAATATCTATACACTTATATATATATATATGCGTACATACTGTATTTCTGTTTTTTCACTGTGTATACAAATAATATTTATATTCAGAACAATGTCCTTCCTTAATAATAAAAATCTATCTATAAATTTACATAATGCGATACTAAGTATATAAAGTATATTACCCTTTATAGCATCACAATTATTCTCGGCAATGTCACACCGTTTCTGAGACACCGAATAGAAACCAAGAACACCATTTGCTGAACTTCCCTTTAAACTAAAATTGTATTTACCTGCAACCTCTGGCGGGACTCGAACCCGCAATCCCTGGCTTAGGAGGCCAAAGCTTTATCCATTGGGCCACAGAGGCAATTAATATAATATAATTGAAATAAAATATCTCTCTGGACAGCCATTACAACGACGCACGTAAAAAAAAAAAAAAAAAAAAAAACAATAGCGTGTGGATGATAAAAAAGTTGACTAACATGGTTTCTATTGGAGCAATATGTAATTTTATCAGTGGCACACAATGAATTTTTGTACTGATGAATGTTCAATATTCAATGTTCAATCACTGTCTTTCTGTATCTTTTCTGTAGCGTTACGCCCATATGGACTAGCGTGCTTACTTCCACAAAAGTATGACGCCTACAGTATATTCCTTTTCTACACAAATGTTTACTTTTACCGACGAGAGGGATTGACTTTCTCTATTGCCTTCTTCAGAACAAGTAACAAATCTAGGAAAAACATGCTTTTCATATTGTCCAGGATATACATATAAATATGATTATATATATATATATATATATATATATATATATATATATATATATATATATATATATATATATGTGTGTGTGTGTGTGTGTGTGTGTGTGTGTGTGTGTGTGTGTGTGTGTGTGTGTGTGTAGCCATAGCTATGTACATATTAATACATACTCATGTATGTATGTATTTATATATATGTAAACACACATACATATTGTGTATATACATATATTTATATATATACATATGTCTACATATGTACACACCACATACACACACACACACACACACACAAACACACACACACACACACACATATATATATATATATATATTATATATATATATATATATATATATATATATATATACTATTTTTTTTTTTTTTTTTTTTTTTTTTTTTTTTTTTTTAACGGTAGGTTTATGTTTGAGCCGCCGTGGTCACAGCATGATACTTAATTGTAGTTTTCATGTTGTGATGCTCTTGGAGTGAGTACGTGGTAGGGTCCCCAGTTCCTTTCCACGGAGAGTGCCGGTGTTACCTTATCATCATCAATAACGGTATGCTCATGTTTGAGCAGCCGTGGACCTCTCCACCATCCTTCGCCACTAAACTCGATCTTACGCTTTTCTTTCCACTTGTACCATCGACAGCCCGCAAATATCTTTGATATTGTCGCTCAGTCTTGTCTTCGGTTTGCCTCTTCCTCTGTTTCCTATCACCATCCCTGTCAGCAAGTTTTTCTCAATACTTTTACTTCTCATTACATGACCAATAAACTTTAATTTCCTCTTGTTCAAGATGTCCAACAGTCGGTCTTTACAATTTATTTTTCTCAGCACTTCATCATTCGTCTTCTTCTCTGTCCAGCTATTATGCAGTACTCGTCTGTAACACCACATTTCAAACTATTGATCTTTTTCTTGTCTATCTACTTCAACACCCAACACTCAGAACCATATGATGCAATTGGGAAAACTAATGAGTTCAATAACCTCAGCTTTGTCTGTAAGGTAATGCTTCGGTCTTTCCAGATGTTATTGAGAGCAATTGTGGCGTTTTTGGCAATGGTAATTCTTCTTTTTATCTCTGGTGATCATCATATGTATTAGTTAAAACAGCTCCAAGATAAGTAAACTCTTTCACATTTTCCACAGTCATACCATTGATTGTAACATGTTCATCATTGTTCATTGCCGGTTATCTTTGAATCTTCATGATCTTAGTTTTCTTGGCATTAAGAAACAAGCCAGCCTTTTCGCTTGCTTCTCTAACTTTATCTAGTAGTTGTTGTAGTTCAGTGATACTGCTGGCAATCAAAACTATATCATCGGCGTACCTCAGATTTGATATTTTTGTATCCTCCAACATCCACAGTTCCTTCAAAATTCTCTAGAGCACCTCTCATAATTGTTTTCAAATATATATTAAAGAGGTGTGGAGACAGAATGCAACCCTGTCGTACTCCTTGTTTGACTTCGAACCATTCTGTTAACCCATAAGTGGTTCTTACAGCTGCTTGTTGTTAGTCATACAAGGCTTTTATTAGTTGGATGATGTGTTTTGGAAACTTCATATCGTACATGTTATTCCAGAGGATATCATGATCAACAGTATCAAAAGCTTTCACATAATCGATGAAACACAGGTATAGGTATTTTTGATGTTCTCTGTTTTTCTCTATGATCAATTTTAAATTTAGAATCTGGTTTCTGGTACCCTTTCTAGGGCGAAAACCTGCTTGTTCGTCTGCAATTTCCTCTCTTAACTTCAACTTCATTCTTTCAGCAATAATTTTCAACAAAATTTTGCTGCTGTGACTTATTAATGCAATTGTCCTATTATTGTTGCATTGGAGTGCGTCACCTTTTTTAGGTATGGGAGTAAAGACTGATTTTACCCAGTCTTCTGGCCATTTTCTTTCATTCCATATTTTTGTACAGAGTTTGTAGAAGAAGTATTCAACACTTTCACCAGCATTCTTAATTAGTTCTGCTGTTATTTCATCTATTCCGGGGCTCTTGTTATTCTTTACTTCTTTTATGGCTTTTATAACTTCGTCCAGCAGTGGCTGTGGTTCATCCTCGCTGTCATTGAGTCTAATTAATGTTGTTGTTTGATCTTTATTCTTTTTGTATAAGTTGGAACAATATTGATTCCATCTAACTTTGACTTCTTTTCCATCACATAAAACAAGTCCATCTTCACTTTTGATAGTGTCCATTGTAGGTTTAAATTTTCGTGTGATGTTTCGTACTCCTTGGTAGAGTTCTTTAGTTGTCTTATTGATAGAACAGTTTTCAATTCTCTGGCAATGTTCATTTAAATATTTTTCCTTATCTTGTCGCAATAATCTTTGAATTTTTGTATTTTGTTTTTTGTAAATTACTTTTTCAACCGGATTATTGATACCTTTTTATTTTAGGCATCTTTTTGTTTCAATTTCACTTAGTGTTTTTTCAGATATCCAGGGGGAATTTGTCTTTTTCTTTTTGGCGATAGTTTCTTAAGCAGTGCTCAGCAGGAGTTCTTTTCCTTCTTCCCATAACTCATTTGGTGTTTTGTCATCTTCACACTGATTGAGTATTTCAAATTTGTTTGACACTAATTCTGTAATTGTTATCAAGAGTTTTGTAGTCGAGCTTTAGAGGTGGTGTTGGACGCTCCATCTTTTTGAGTCTTATTTTAAAGTCGATAGTTAGTAGTTGGTGGTCACTGTTGCAGTCGGCACCAGGTCTTGTTTTGGCATTTTTTATGCAACTTTTTCATTTTTGGTTCAGCACAATGTAGTCAATTTGGTTGCATGTTCTTTTGTCTGGTGAAAACCACGTGTACAAGTGTCTTGGGTGGTGTTGGAACAATGTATTGGCTATAACTAAATTATTTATACTACAGAATTCAATAAAATCTTTACCTCTTTCATTTATATCTCCAAGGCCGAATTTTCCATAGGTGTAATTTTTTAGATTATTTTTTCCTACTTTGGCGTTGAGGTCCTCCATGATTATTTTTACATCTCTGTTAGGGATTGTGTCTAAAGTATCTTGGAGAGAGTTATAAAAAAAATCAATTTCTTCATCACTTGCAATATTGGTTGGTGCGTAGCATTGTATAATTCTAATATTATGAGGTTTTGCTTGTATTCTGACTTTTAAAATGCGATCATTTATTGGGCTGTACCCAATTAGTGCATTTGCAGTTTTTTTCGTGAGAATCATAGCAACTCCGTGACTATAATTTCCTTCTT
>NW_023639104.1:12500-41552 GCF_015228065.2 Penaeus monodon
GAGTTTGTGCGCATGGGCGGTTTGATAAACATAACACGGGCATTCCCAAATAAACCTCGGTACTTAATAGAAAAGAAGACAAGTGGCGTAAATAGGTACACGCATTTTTATTATTCTGTTGTACTGACGAAAGCAGGAGAATGAATGCATGTAGTTTTAACATGAATTTATATTCATTCATCGTTTATCATATGATTTTTTCACGCGTTGCGCGCGTACACACACACACACACGTACACACAGCGACACACGACAAATATTTACCTTCTTCAAACAATTATGCTGTCTTGATGATAAAAAATCTATATCAAAATTTGGTTAATGCGATACTAACATACGGTTCAATGGATATATATATGTCATGTCTTCTCTCCTCCAATGAACAAAGCCACATCTATAGTCGGTAATAATATTACTTTACAACATCACAATTACTCTCGCTAGCGCCACACCTTGACATCACACGTTTGGCAGCGATTTTGAGCGAGAAATAACGGAGAACGCAACTTACCGTAGGGATGCGTTTCAACTAAAATTGTATTTTTCTTGCAACCTGTGGCTCGAACCCCCGCAGATTCCCTGGCTTAGGGGGCAATGTCTTATCCATGGGCCACAGGGGCCACGATATAATATAAAATAACTGTCTGGACAGCCAATTACAGTGAGGTACACATACCCAAGAAAACAGTAGCGCGTTGATACCTGAGAAAAAATAAGAACAAGTGGAAATACAATAGTTCTATTGTTCAGTGCAAAATAAAAACATCTCAGGTGGATGGCATATCTACTAACATAAAACTATGAGCGCCTACATCAAGGAGATTTCATACTGAATATAACATCCTCTTCTAAAGCAATTATCCCAATGTTATCTGAACGAGAGAGATTTGTCTCTAATTTCTCTTCTTTCAGAACAAGTAACATATCTACAATAAATTTACGCGTATCACATTGCCCCCAGGTTTACAGGGTTCAAATGCTTAACAAAGTAAGAGCATTCTAAGGTAGTGTGGGCGATGTTTGGCTTTGAAGGTTTACCCTGCTGACGAAACCGGGGCATGAGAAAACAGATGTTGCAATTCTGTGTTTAGTGTATAACTTCAAGCTTGCATTTCTTTATTATGTAGAACAATCTCGGTAAAAATGTAATTTCTTTATATATTGCTATCTCCCAGTTTGTTTCTGTTGACTACGAATCAAATTCTTGCCATACTATTTCTCATAGCCTAATTAGAAGATATTTAAAGCTGCACGGAAGTTAGTATATTGTTACATATTTTCTTCCTTCATCACATAAATGTTCATGACAGGTGGAAACCTACCATTAGAACAGATTTGACCGTACAAAATCACATACATAATATACACGGAGTTACTGGTTGATATAACTATTTAAATATTCGAACTCGTTTTAAAGCCCGTTCCCCCTAACAATGTATACAATCAAGAATTTTTTCTTATTACTCTGTATATACAAACATACATTCATATGCACATTTATATAAACACACCCACATTACCTATAGCTCTCTATATATACACGCACACAAACGCAACGTCTAGCTCGCACCACACACCACACACTCGCCACACAACACACCACACACACACACACACACACGACCACACCACACAACACACACAACACCACACAACACACACTTAATATATATATATATATAATAAATATTATATATATATATTATATATATATATATATATATATAGATTTATATATAATACTCTACAAAAAAATAGAAGTATGAAAACACAGACCACCGCAAAGGAGGGAGAACTAGATCTCGTTATCGATAAGAGATAACAGATGCACGCACGCACGCAACACGCACACACTGTGTATGAGAGGATGATTATCATAAATTACTTACAATGACGTTTCAGCATCTCTATACTTTTATCCCTTTCCTTGTTGTCCAAATAATTAGGGTTACAAAAAAAGTTGACGATAATTCTAATTTCATTATCTATGAACACTTAAAACTCGTACTTTAGAAAACAACAAATTAACAAATGGTAACACAATACAAACATGAAAGAATAACCCATGTGGAACGCTCTCCTACACACACCCAAGCCACTATAACTCACACCATAAGCACCACCATTCACGGGAACAACACATTTAAAATCAAATAGTTAAAATCAAAGCCCCGTAAATATTCTGAGACTTTGTCACTCCCATTAAGGGTATAGGGTTTTGTGTCTGTATCGTGTTCTGGTCCTTTTTGTTCTATTAATGTTCTGTTCATTCACGTTATTGCTGATGAGAGCGTGACTCTCCGCTACAGGGCAGGGACCCCCTCTCTTGTGAGCGAAGGCTGGGTGAAAGGCTTTCTCTGCACTCACGCCAAGCCCGGGCGAAAACCCGGGGCCTTCCTGTCTGGTGCTGCGAGCTAACGGAATCTAGTATCACGTGGGACTTTTTT
Source organism: Penaeus monodon (assembly GCF_015228065.2). Classification (NCBI taxonomy): domain Eukaryota; kingdom Metazoa; phylum Arthropoda; class Malacostraca; order Decapoda; family Penaeidae; genus Penaeus; species Penaeus monodon. The sequence continues at coordinate 14,948 of NW_023639104.1, forward strand.
GAACACAATAGGGTTTTTCTTTTACCCGAGGTTTTTATTTTATGAGTTACAGCGTATCCGCAGGAAGTGTTTTAACCATTACTGACGGTCGTAAAAGTGTTGTAAACCTAACTTGACGGGAAAAGAAGCATGCAACTGTTCTCTGGACGGGAGGGCGTGTACTCCAGAACCATGTGAAAGTTTGTAGACTTACTCGTATCTTTTATTATATGTCATTTTAACGATATTATTGTCCTAAATACTATAGTATAAAAAAGTCCATTTAATGTGTATATCACACCATTTAGTGTGTAAAATCAATGGTTTGTCTTGGCGAGAGATCGAACATAGTGTAAACGACATTTTTTTTGAAAAAACGATAAATACATTGAAATAAAAAAAAAATGTTCATATAATTGATAGAGACTGTATTTTCAAGCCATTATAGCCTGAAATCAACACAACCAGCGGTTTTTTTTGTACATATTAGTGAACATCAGATACTTTTTAATACAAGTATCTTCTTGTTCAACATACCTGTACAAATATTTAACAATTATTTACATATATTTACCACAATCCCCATCAGTCTTCAGGCATAGAATCCCTGAAAGCATGGGTGGGACAGAAACAGTAAGGTGCCACAGCACTACTGGCACATCACCCTGGTCTTCCTCCTGCGCCGGTGGGTTCTCTACAGAGCACACATCGACGCCACTGAGATGCGGTGGTCAATTGGCATGTGTCCCTGCTGGGGAACTTCCTCCTCGTGGCGAGCTCCAGAAGGATTTCGCGTAAGGAGCCATGGCGGACCTGCCTGTAAAAAATTCAAGAAAAAAAGGACATTGTTAAAGACAAATTCCTAAAAACACATTGAAAAAAAATAATTTTTAGAATACAGAATAACAAGGAAAGAAAAAGAAAAAAAAAGGGCAGAAAGGACTTTTACCTTGTCCCTGCAGCCAAATCCACTTCTCGAACATTATACTATTATGTCAATTCTTAACCGCCCGAGGGCCCCCCTGTGGGGATTAGCCAAGCGCCGTTTAGGGTCCCCGTAGCTGTTACATTCATTTATACCCTTTTTCTGTTTTTTTTTTTTTCTGGTTTGGGGGGCCTGCTCCCCCGAGAGGTTCGATGAGACCCTTCTCCAGTGGCCCGTCTTGTTTGTAGTAACAACGGACAACACTTCAGGATTCGACCGTCTACCCACAACTCGGCGGTTGGGAGGCAGGTGTGACGACCTTGCCCTGGTTGGTGGGGCGGGTAAGACCCCAGCATCTGTAACAGGATGCCCTTTTTATACACCCACTGAAGGAAAAATTCAATTCCGGTCTTGAGGGCCATCCGGAAGTCACGAATTTGTCCCCGACGCCGGCCTGCAGGTACCCGAGGGCCATGCCACGATGTCCGGCCGGTTGATGTTCAGACGGTACCAGTTCCCCTCAATGGCGCCGGCGCTCAGGTACCACCTTGTTTCCACGGGTTCCCTGCAGGTAATGAACAGAGTTGCCCTCTCCCTCCAGCAAACGGTAAATCCCAGGGGGTGGGGGTTTTCAAAAAATGGATTAGGTAAAGAGAAAAAAATAAAATTTTACGTATATTTTCCAATCAGTAAATTACAAAGAGAATACCTGTTTTTATTACTTACCCGATTCGGTCCCCCCCTCGTCCCCACAATAGTTTGAACAAACTCCCTCTGGGAAAAAAGCACTGGGTGAAAACAACTTCCAATGGCCCTTCGACGATTTTCCCTTCAAAGGGTGTTACTCAAAACCGGTGCACCCCCTCGAAGCAGTTGACCCGACGGGGCGAGAGGTCGACCAACCGAAAGAAGGGGAAATGTTCCGATGAGCAATTTAAAACGCTTCCCAATTCCCCCCCGTTTCGGAACGTACGCCTGTGCGGTGGGCTCCGTCAAAAAAGGGAGTCCCAATCGAAGGTATCCCCCAGCGGGGCAAATAGTCCCCCCCCCCCACACATACACACACACCAAACACCAACACACACACAACACACACACAAACACCAACAACACACAACCACCAACACACCACTACCACACACCACACACACAACACACCATGCTCTCCTTCCACTCATGCCGGATTGTTTTTTGAACCTCCAACCACATTTCATTAATGAAAGCTCCTCCTGAATCTGTGACACAGGCGGCTGTTTCAGGAGTCCGTTACCCATCTATGGAGCCCCCCCCTGCCAAATGCCTTGGAGAGTGAAAAAACACACCTCCTTTCAATTGCACACCGGGGAACTAACATTGAATCCCCTGATTTACTACAACGCAGACAACAAAAGGATTTCGGGGAATCTCGGGGCCCTACTGCCTACATCCAGTTTGTTTTTTTTCAAACACCCTTTTGAGGATAGCCCCGTATCCCTAAATGGTAGGAGAATGAGGGAAATCTTTGGTGAAAATCCCTTTAATTTAAATTCCTTCACTAAGGTCCTTTGGTCTGTATTTGATTTTCCCCACCAATTTCCCCCCCCCCTTGGCCTAATGAAGTTGAGACCTTGGATTTGTGGTCGGCCATTTGGGGGAAAGGGGAAGATTCCGAATGAAGAAGTACAGGTGGAGATTGTTTTCAACACACACTTCTAAATATCAAGGATTCAGAATCATATATACAGAAGAGTTTGAAATATGTAAAATGGTGGGTGGGCATTTGTAGCAGGTGAGCCAACGGAAACTGCAATTTTGGCAATCCTTTTTCAAAAAAGAATCTAGCCATCCCCCTCAATCTTCCCACTGCGGAGTTAAAACTTCCCTTTAAGTTGCACGCAGTCCCCGAATGCACTAGAAGATTCTTAAAGAAAACATTCCTATCTATAATATAAATTGAGACGCTCTTAGTAGTTTCCCGTTCATACATTTCAATTGCAAGCCAATTAAGGGGCTTAAAAACCTTCTCCACACTCCAGTGGTGAGGGAAAGATTCAAGATTTTTGCTTTGCACTGATTGCATCAACACAATAAAAAAGGATACTTCTGTTTTGGTGGCCCCAGCACAATGTTTGTTTAACAGTCGGGGAAATGAGCGAGCTTAGGGAGGAAAAAGGCCCAGAAGCCGCTGCTGCTCCAGCCCAGTGGGATGTCCCTGCTCGTTTATCCCCTCCCTCTCGCCCATACACAACCGCCCTGAAACCCCAGTAATCCAAGATTTGTATCTCCCCACGATGAATGGAGAGAACAACGGGAAGGCAACCTCCAGAAAACCAAACTGTACGACTATTAAGATATGAACCTTGGCAGCTGAAGTCACCCCAAATCCTCGCAAAACCGAAAATTTTAGAAAAGTTGTATTGACAAACTAAGGAAATCGGGGCACACAAGAACTGATCTTCCGTGGGCCCCGATGATGGCTAAAAGTGAAAGCAACTACATTTTGATGAGGTAATAGCAACAGCCCATTACCGGTCGCCACATGTTAAAGTTGGAAAGATTGCAAAACATTCCTCGAGAACCAAAGACCATAGTGGCTAACATTTACTGTCCTCCCCCCCCCTATAAACTGAAAAAATGTAAATTGGGGGAGGAATTTGTATAACATGAGGGTCCCCCCTTTTGGGGAGAACGCCTAATTTTTTTCAATACATTTTTTAATTTATGCGGTTAATTATTTATGCCAATACTTCCTCATACACTTAAAAAGCAAATAAATTTTATGCTATTTTGATTTTTTTTAATATTTTATTTGTTTATTTGTTAAGAGATTATTTGATAGGATGTTTTGTTTAAAAAGATTTAATATTTTTATCCTATCAAACCAACGGTATTTCCCGCCGCTAATAACCCCCTTACTGTTAGACACAGTAGATCCATTCTAAATAATCCCAATAACAATCGTGTTTTGGCCCCCTCCCTCCTGGTGGGTTAAGGCCGGATTGGGGGTGAAGAAAATGGAGAATTCCCTAATTGTTTATATGAATTTTCACAATTTAACAAAAGAAACTAGCTTTTTCCCTGCCTGACCTACACAATCCCCTTGGTCCCCCAATCCCCTCCCTGGATTTTCAGATTCCCACTCTGGAACCTTTTTCCCCTACTTCCAAAGGGAGCAAGAATGGTAACGTAATGCTTGTATCCTGGCTTTCCCCAGACCTCAGGGTTGGGAGAAAAGTTCCCCCCAGTCCCATTGATGAAATTCTTACCTAGTAAATATCTAATATCCCCATAGAAATAAATTACATTGTAGTGAAGACCAATGACCGGTGGTTGATATTTTTTGAAGTACTATTGGGCGTGTCCCCCGCCCCCACATGATCCCTCCCAGACACACCCCACCACCTGGAGATGTGGATGATAGTTTGACGTTTTGTCACCAGACAAAAATTACCGTCTGTGGTGCCGAATAAATGTGACCCCATTCCTTATGGCTCATTCTCCCATGTTTTCTCACCCCAAAAAAAACTTCCAATTAGGTTCAGGTAATTGGTCTTTTCCTCCTTTCCCCCGAGGGACCTAATGATTTTTATTCTAATTCCTGTTAGATAACAACTTTCTTTAGAGGACTAAATAAGTTTTTAAGGTAGTTGGCAAGTAAACCCAATTTTAAGAAACGTTTGGTAGGGTTTTTGGGATAATTACCAAACCAGCTCTTTCCCCCCCTTTTCAACCTTCCAAGAACTATTTTTGGAAATTGTCTTTCTCCCTTCCCCAAGAACCTGATGAGTTTTATTCTGTACAGAAACTTTAGAGGAACTAAAGAATTGTAAAGAATAGTGGCCAGTAAGCTTGGTAAGAAGAAAGTTAGGTGGTCCCCTGGGAAAAGATAATTTGAATCGCCCCGAAGCTTCCTATACTTTTTACTTTAGAAACCATTATGTTGTCTTCCTGGGAAAAATCCATTTGGCAAATGGTAACCCTCACCTCAAGGTAAAAGTCATATGGTTGCACAACCCACTACCACTGCCTTCCACTTCGAGGGTTTTTTATTGGGCATGGAACCCACAACTCTTGCCATCTAATGAAAAGTGTCTATCCCTGATGGGTGTGTAAAAAAAGTGTGGCTAGACCATGTCATCAAATGACAAACTGTCCCCAGGTCCCCCCCAGTCAGGCTGGGTTACCCCCTATAAAGAACATTTGCCCGGGGAAAGCTTTTCCTTCAAAACAGTGGTAAATGGTACAGAAAAAAAGGTATTTGGTAATAGGGAGGCAAGGAGAAAGGGGTCCAAGTTTTTCTTTCCCAGAAAACGTGGTACGGTTTCAGAGCCCCCAGTTCAAACTAATGAGGGCTAAAAGTGACAAACATGGCTGTAGAAAATCAAAAGTCCTTAAAAAGTCTTACACGTAGTGGGAAAGAGTTGTCAAACAGTCCCTCAAACCAAAAGAAGTTATGTAAATGATCTATACAATGGGAAAAATGTATTGAAGATATTGTTGGGTGACAATAGAAGTTCTGATTAGTTTTTGTCTTAAGGGAGACCTAACTAACTGTTGATAACAAATTATTTAATTAGGCATTACATTTAAATGCACAATTTTTATACATTTAGTTAGGAGGAGAAATAATAATTGTATGCTATGATCCTTAATATATAACATTTCCATTTGTTGTACTTATTTTTACTTATTATACAATTATAATTTAATTTTTTCAATGTTTAAAATAATTTTTTTAACAATTTAAATTCAGTAAGGAATTTCGCCAAACTAATAACCCCATAGCCTGTTTAATGTGGCAGATGTTTTTTTAAAATATCTGGTTTACAATCTATTAATTTGACAACAAATCCTAATAGCCACGATTGGAACATTAACTGGTTCCACACTTCAAATGGAAAAATTGTCCAAACAAGATTGTGGGTTATCACCCAGGATTTCATTTTTAACCTTCAAGTTTTAAGTCCTCCGGGACACTGAAGATCATAGGGAGTGGGTTACCTTACAGTGGATCTAGATTAACAGAACCTTCGTGATGCAGATGATGATAGTTGTCCCATACCCACCCTGTAATGACCTCCAAAAGCTTTTATGGTGGTGCTGTTGTGGAAGCTAGCCAAACGTCTTGCCTCCATTTGCTCTCTACAACCAAAATGCATGGTGTGTTCAAAGTCCCGGAGGTACCACCACTTGTCCAAAAGAAATAGAAATCTACATGTCCTCCCCTTCGATTATTTAGTTAGCTCTGTGTACCACCCTCAGATGCTAGTTTACAAGAAGGCAAATCAGATGCAAATCGGACAAGGGCCAAAAAATGCATTCCTCCAAACTCCGTAACATCCTGAATATTTGCAAAATAGGAAGACAGCATAGTGAATATTTTTCTAGAATTAAAATACCGTGTCCACTTATACCTATTGTTAGTTTTTTATATTTTTCAATGTGTTTTTTGGACCGAAAGTTTTTTATGAAACACAAATTGCGCGTTTAGTCCACCGGTTTACGGTTTATGGCACTGTCTACTCATTTGTTAGCGTTGTAGTGAGTGTAATCGAAGTAAAAATATGACATAAGTCCCAAATTTGAATTTAACACTCGTCCCCGTACTCATTACTCGTATTGGGTTTTTTTTTAAACCACCTTACACACGCACCACAAGTATCCTATCTATTTCTATATGTGTTTTCCCTTATTAAATACATGTATATCCCTGTCCCCCTTTCTTCAGCACAAAATCCTGTATCTGTTGCCCTACTTGATAAAACAAAAAAAAAAAAACACCATATGGTGTTTTTCCCGGTTCCTTAGAATACCGTGCTGGCTCTAATGAACGTCCCATATTTTTTCCATCCCTTAATGAAACAAAGCCACTTCTACTTCCGTCCTAGTTCATAACGTTGCCACGTCCCGTGTGATTTTTTACATACATCACAGCCTTATTTCCCCGTGCCACATCGTTTTTTACGTCAGAGAATGGCAAGCGATGCAGGCCCCAGAAGCAATGGAGAAACCAACCTAACACAACCGACAGAAAATCCAGAACGCCTACGGGTGCTGTTATTTCATTTTCATCCACCGAGCACGCAGGAGTCGAGTCCTCCCTCCTTCTCCATCCAGGTACTGTGGTCCCAGATGCGTAGGGCACGGAGGGAAACAGCGAGGGGCGACACAACTTCTGTTACATGAGAGGGTGGGTATATAGAATTGATATGTTACATCCTCCTATGCATAGGCTTTCCTGGTATATGTAGTGGAAGTGGATCAGCAGAGCGACGAAAATTAGTGTGTCCCAAGAAATGGGAGCTTTGTTGCCAACCGCACATTCACCCTTAACACGGGATGAAAGGAGAGAGATTTTTCAGCCTTGCGTCAAGGAAAAATCCGAAACAGGGCATGGTAATGAGGCCAGAGGAAACATACCTCATCCGAACCGGACGGACGAAGGGAGATGGGAAGGGAGAAGCCAGATTTCGAAAGAATTCCCTGAATAGTTTGCCAGTACTGGCCAGAGAGGGGGATGAGCGCCCATGGCAAAAACACCGGAACGTCACTGCGAGTAGAAGCGACCTTTCCAAAGGAAAAAGGTCCCCCCCCCTCCTCCCTCCCTTACCTCTTCAGACCGAAGATTGAATCCTGTGAATTTCGAAACGTAGTCTGATTTGTTTCACTAAATCCTAGTTTTTTTTCATTGTGGGTTTTCCCTAACCCTAGTTCAACACGGAATATGTTGTTTAACCATTCAATATATACCATATATAATATAGGTAAGATATATATATATATATATATATATATATATAGATATATATATATTATATATAATATGTTTATATTCAATTCACGCCATGCCCACCATGCACAAGTTTGGTATGGCTAATGGGCTAAAGAAAATTGAATCTAAATATGGGCACAGACGAGCAAAATGGATGTTGGGGCTTTTTAATAAGCTTCCATGCTGCTTTAACTTTTAACGACCCAATAAATAAATGAGTAATATAAACGAAGAGTATTCCCTTAATTCTATTTCATGGCAGAATTAGAAAATTCCCTAGTCCAAGCAAACCAATTAACATCAATAAACATACCATCATACAAGTTTAAACAAAAAACACTCGTTTATTATTCAGCCCGTCGTGAATTTAAAATGTGAATGTTGCAAATTACAGGGGCAAGAAAAAATGAAAATAGGCCCCCCGCGACAAAAACTATAAACGTTTTGAAAATCGAGAAATTTGCGGATCATGGGCGTTTTGTAAATAAAGCTTCAACAGAACCCTCAGTAATAGAAAATGGCGTAAAGTAACATAATCGAACTCTATTCTCCTGTCTCTGATGTTAATTGACCGAAGTTAGGTGAAATTATGCAATGAAATTTTAAAATGATTTACTCGTTCTCGTTAACTCATTTTGTGTTTTTCATACACATAACTTCGCGCGCGTGTTCACACAACACACACACCACACACACAACACCACACAACACACAAACACACACACACACACACACCCACACAACACACACACACACCACATAATAATAATATATATATATATATATTATATAATATCTATATATTATATATATATATATATATATTATATCATAGCTCTTATATATATCATTATATATATATATGTGTGTGTGTGTTGTGGTGTGGTGTGTTTTGTGTGTGTGTGTGTGTGTGTGTGTGTGTGGTGGTGTGGCTGTGTGTGTGTGTGTGTTTTTTGTATGGTGTGTGTAGCTAATCTATCTTTATATATATATATATATATATATATATATATAGTTATTAATATAGATAGATATATAATTATATTTATAGATGTGTGTGTGGTGTGGTGGTGGTTGTGTGTAGTGTGGTTAGTGTGTTGTGGTCGTGTGGTCTTGTGTATGTTCTGTGTGTTGGGGTGTGTGGTGTGTAGTAGTATTATTCGCATGATCTTAGTCGCTATATAGCCCCTGTTTAATATATCTCATATATATATAGTTCCGCGACTATATCTTTCGAATCCTGATAATTTAATACATATATTATATATATATATTCTATATATATATATAATATATTATATATTATTATCTAATTCTTATTATATATATTATACATAATATTATGTGGGGGGGGTTTTGTGTGTGAGTGTGTGTTATAAGACGTAATAATAATAATTTATTATATATATATATATATAATTATTAATATATATATATATAGAGATATTATATCTATATATATATTCATATATGCGTGGAAAGATATTATATTTTTTGTTTTTGCATTTCACTATATCTACAAAATAACGGTGTTTTTTGTGTTATCTATTTTTTTCGAGAACCATGTGCTAAACTTTAATAATCAAGACTTCTCTATCTAACACACTGTTTGATAATGTAGCGGATTCTGACAAGTTCCGTATATTCGATTTGGAAACTCTCTGCTTCTTTTTTCTAGTTTGTAAATGATGTTGGTATCGTTGTAGTTTACACCCGTCGGTACGTTAGTCCCATAACTGTTTTTGTTTCATCTACATACTGCGCACACACACACATCCAGCTCACACAACACACTCACCCACACACACACACACCACACACACACCCAAACACACACACACACATATATATAGTTTTGATGGTAGGTATATTAACGTATATAATTATAAATAATCTATAATATAATATATATATATATATATAATATATATATCAGTAATATATGAAGTATATCAATCATATAGTATATATTATATAATAGATATAACATATATATATATATATATATAGATATATATAGATATATATTTTATATTCTCATTATATGTGTGTGTGGTGTGTGTGTGTGTGTGTGTGTGTGTGTGTGTGGTGTGTGTGGGGGTGATTATCTGAACAATTGTTCTGCTTTAATATTTTAAAAAGTAATAAAAAAAATATCGATATTCCCTTGGTGTTTTGTATATTTTCCCCCTTTAGTATTAGAGAATGCGGGTGCCAAGAAACCGTGGGGATGTCCATGTGTCCCCCCCCTTCCTTTATGAGGAAGCAACTTACTGAAAGTCCAGTAATGATATTCTACTCACAATTTTTACTCTCGTGCCAGTGCCATATACCGCTACATCACGAATTGGCAGCGGATCCGAACACCAGAAACCATATAGCAATAACCAACCTGAGACAATCACTGATCCATCCAGAAAACAACTATTTGGCAGTATCATAGCATCTCCACAAAATTTTTTTTGTATTTCCAACCCAAAAACCGTCTTGGGCGGGACTCGAACCCGGAGCCCTGGCTTAGAAGTCCAGTGGTGTCCCTTATTTCATGTGGGCCTACAGAGGCGTCAAACCCCCCCCCCCCTTTACATAATACCCTCCCATAGAAGAAATAGCCTGTACGTGCGACAATGAGAAAAAAAATGTATATCAGTTTTGGGTCTAGTTTTCTTGTTTAATGTAAAGTTCTTATGCTTGTATATCTTTATATTTGAGATGAAATCTAAGTAAACGTAAAAATTCCTTTTTTTTTTTTTTTTTTTTTTTTTTTTTTTTTTCCTTTTTTTTGTTTTTTCAATATTATTTGTCGATGCGATACACATAAAACTACCGAACTTTATTCGCGGTATCTTGTTTGTTTGGTATGAAATGCAATAGACAGCCCAAGTTAGAAAGCGGCTTTGTTTTAATGTAAAATTATTTTGCTTTTTTATATAGTGTGTTTCCACCAAGGTAAGCTTAACATTAGATATACCCGTAACATCTCATAAACACTGCCGTAATATGCTCACGCATTAAATGTTAGTAATTTAGTAGTAATATTGCGACCGCTCGTCTGTTAGGTGCGTACCACATTCTGTAACAAAAAATGTTTTCCCTCTTGTATCAGCACCGAAAATGTAATATATAGAGACAAACACCATGCATAAAATGTACATTATACTATAATCTATATTAATATAATATATATATCTATAGATATATATATAATATATATATACTTATATAACTCTATGTTATATACAGAGATATATCTTTAACTCTTATGGATATACAGAGAGAGAGCTAATGTTCATATAAATTCCCTAATCCATATACGTGTATGTTTTGTGTATTGTATACATATTAAGACATACACACAATATATCGCTAATAGGTATACTTAGATTAATATATGGTGCCTGCGATACCTATAATTGTATATCTAGTATAATATTTTACAATTACAAATATATTATAGATATATCTAATATGTTATTATATATATATGATATATATATATATATATCATATGTTATATATATCTTTATACACTATATATACATATATATATCTATATAATATATATGTATGATAAGATATATATATTCTTATCTATCATTATATGGAATCTATATATATATGTATATATTATTTGTATCTTCCTATATATTATGATATAACTAGATATATATATATATATATATATATATATCATAGACTATATGTATTATACATACATACATGTGTGTGATGTGTGTGATGTGTTATTACCTATAATACCGTTGCATATTTATGCTCTGTAATATATGTATTATTATGGTATCTTATTATATATACTATATATTATTTTTGGATCATATATATCTATATATAGACTATAATGAGTCGATATTATTATGAATATCATATACTATAATATATATATATAGTATGCACACAAATCGCATAGTTATGCTTTCCCTATGTTATAGGTACATTAGAAATCTAAATGCGACGGTACGTTAACTGCTCAGACGAACATTGGAATTGGGTTTTCAGTAAGGAATCCACGCTGCTTGTTAACTTTTACGCACGAATAGTAATGAAAGGTAAATAGAAGCCCATAACTTATTCAATTATATCGTATTCAGTGTCGACCCAGAAATATCGAACAAATTTTGCAGTACCCTCCTTTCTTTTGTTATTAATTCCCTATGCAGCACCATTACCACTTTACATTAAATATCAATATATATATATTATATCTTATCTATATATATATATATTATTAGTGATTATAGTTATATATATATATATTATTAGACCTATATATAATACATATATATTAATCATAGATATATATATTATATACATATATTATAATATATATAATACACATATTATTTACATATATTAGCTATATAATATATATATATATATATATATTATATATATATATGTGTGTATATTATTATATAATTATATATAATAATATATATTAGTACTATATATATATATTATATAATATTATAGATATATATACATATATTATAATTATATTCTGTAAGTCCGGGACCCAGCGTTTTGGTGCCGGCCCCCTCATGATTGAATAGTGTTTGCCATTTTCCATGGTTGTTGCATGAAGTTTAAAATGTGAGATTTTAAGCTTCAAAACTAAGGAAACGGTTGGCAATAATCAGTGAGTGTTGTGGACGAATGGCCGGTTTTGATAAATAATAATCCTGGCGTTTCGCAAAGAAACTTTGGTTAATTAAGACGCAAGTGGCGTAAATAACTAATGTTTTTTTATATTTGATCTGTACGATCGAGTACCTCTCTATGTATTAGTCTTGGTAATACGAATAGGGACTATCCAATGGCATGTTACTCTTTAACATAACTTTACATTGCAATTCTACGTTTATCCGTATGGTTTTGTACATCATAGTACATACTAGAAACGCGCGCGCTAGACACACACACCCGACAACCACCACACACCACACACCACACAACACACACACACACCCACACACACACACACCACACAACCACACACCACACACACACGACACGACACACAGTACACACACACACGAGAGAGGTTAATTATTATTTGTAGTTTAAAACGTGGGGACGTTTAGCCTCTTTTTGGTCAGGAATCAAAGGGTTTGAGAAAAAAAATACTTTGCCACATAATTTCCTAGTTCATTATTCACCATGCAGCATTTAACACTGTGTCACTTTTAGGAAAAATAACACAATGTAAACACACTAATACAACATGAGATACCCATTGATGCGCCCCAATACCCCACCCAAGCCACTACACGTACACCACCATACCACCACCCATTCCAGCGGCAAAAAACAAATATTTAAAATGAAATAGAGTAAAAAAATCCAGCACACGTACTATTCCCTTTGTCAAGAATTAAAGGAAGTTTTGTTGTTGCTCAATAGAAGTGTCTTGGTTCTATTAATGGTTCTATCTAATGCCTTGTTAAATTCATTTATGCGATTGACTTATTCGCGAGGGTACTAACCGGAGTGATCAACCCACGCTCGGCGCCAAGCGGAGGTTGTTGGAAGGCTTTCTCTGCGCTCGCCCAAACCCTGGGGGCGAAAAACCGATCCGTGCAGTTGTGTTTTTCGTAAGGTCCCTGATAGAGAGAGACATCGGAGCCGGTAATGTTGATATGTGCGTTTCAGCCCCCTGACGTGTCTTGAACAAGTTTTTAGGTGTTCCACTATTCTCAGTGTATCAAAATCTAAGGTTTTGATGGTATTATTATTTGTCCCAATAGGTCCCTTGGACCGAGGTTTATTTGATTTGTTTTATCGGTCGATGGGGTTCGTGCATAGGACCCAAGTTGTTTACATGACAGTCTCCATAGGGTTTTGAACCAATTGTGTTTGCTCGTTAAGCAGGAGAATTCCCACTCACCTTGGTAATGGGGTTCGAGTTCGACATACACTCGGGTTTACTCCAATGACCTTTCTTTTTTCTGTTATTAAATTCCATTTCATCACATCCTGTTTTCTTTTACTTACCACTCATTTTGCCGTGCTTATTTCCCTTTGTTTCCCCACTTTTGTTATCCAATAGAGGAATTTTATTCCATTCGTTCCTCTATTTTTTGTTTTGATTTTTCCATTTCCTTTTCTCCGTAGATCCTATAGGGTCATCACCGTAATTCCTATCACATCGTTTTGTGTAATATTTTGCCCGTAATCACACAAAGCTTTCTTTTTTTCTAAATTTGTCAGGGATCGCTAATTAGAACCCTCCATCCAATTCTTTTAAAATATACATTAAGAGGCACTCCTAATCCCGTGCATTACTAGCTTGCATTGATAGACAGTACATGTATTGGTATTTAATTAGCTATGTTAGTCCCCCCCTGGACCAATTAATCCATTACTCCATTTGCCTTCGTTTACCTACCCTAATAGCACATAAATGTAAATGCGGATTCTCGTTTTTCATATAGTCCTTGTACATTTATCTTGGTTTAATTATATAACTTTTTGGCCCTTTCCATATTTATTGTGTTCCATTTTGTTTGGTTTCAACACGCCATTCATTCCCACTGTATGTCCGTAGGCCTCTCTCCAATTTCATTACATTGGAAGGGTCTCCATGTTGCTGCAGTAACCCCTTTAACCTTTTGTTTTTTATTGGAAAAATGCCCCTTCCTGGATATTTAACCTCCCCTCGTTAAAGTGTTTTTTTATAACAGATCACCCCACTGTTGCGCCATATGAACTAACTAACAACTTCTCTACAAATTGTAAAGGTAAAGAAAGCGTGACGAGATAATATATTATATATAATATACCTATATATTTTTTATATTATATCATTATATTTAGAATATATATATATATTATATATAGCTACATTCTGCCCCATCTATTAGTTATAAAAAAATAGCAAAATCGCTACACACATAAATAAATGAAAATGCAAAATATAGTTAACGACACAGTAAAAATACATTAGACTAATAAACGGAGTTAAAGAAAGTTGCTGCAGGCGGATGTTAATGGAGTTTAGGAATCCCTGCGAAGTTGTTGTAATCCCAAAAATGTTCTAAACAGGTAGAAGAAAATTTTACTGGTCACTGAATCGCGCCCTCTTCCTCCTAACATATCACATCCGCTCCGCCGATACCAAGGGATATCAGTGCTCGTTGGGAGAGGTAATCGTTTGTTTCCAGTATTTTTGATAATGGGGAAATCAGACAAAAAAAACGAACATAAAAAACCACCAATAAGTCTTACTGGGGACCTAAGATAAGCCTTGTTCACAAATCTGGCCCAACGTGGTAATGTTTTTGGTACCCGTGATTCTAGCAAAAGTATCTGGATCCGATGTACAAGATTAACCCATTGAGGATTCCCCAATTTGACACCTGGTGAAGCCTGGGGGTCCGAGGGGCTTTTACAATTTACCAATACGTGGGTTGGGGTCTCCCACCAGTGAGCAGGGATGAGGAACAAAATGGCTCCTAGAGGGTGTAACCAGGCCCTATGAAAGAGGGCAAAAACCCCACTCCTGGTTCCATGTCCCATCTGTAAAACCTGGGGAGAATCTTTCTCTGCGGTCTCTTTGCCACAAAGGTGGGCGCCGATCCCGTTTAACTAGAACCAAGAGGTCCTGGTGGTTTGAAGTGGAGGTCCGCTATGCGGCACCTCCCTGCAATCTAGCACACAACTCCTTTTGGTCCCCTCTATTCACGGGTAGATGGATGCTGATCAAGGGCCGGTCATGTCAATTAGTCATATATGGCTAGGGTCAAGCAGGGACTGGACCGATCAGTATCGCATAGTCATACGACTGCCATCATTACTGGTTGTGAATACATATATTTTCCTTCACTATCCTGTGGCTGTTTGGAGATTTTTGAGCCCAACTATAGCTTCCCCTCCATGGGTGGGTGTTGGGGGGGGGGGGGGGGGGTAAAGAACGGACGAATTCTAATTTGTGTTGATTACAAATTTACAAAAGAACCTAGCTCTTTCGCTATGACCTACGCAATTCCCTGGCCAGTCCCTCTGGCACTTTCATGTCACTCTCGAACCTTTCCCTACTTCCAAAAGGCAACAATGGGAAATGTTTTGCTTCCTGAGTTCGCCAGAGAACAGGTTAAGGTGAAAAGTCTCTCAATCCATTGAGAAATCTTACCCTGTAAATATGAAAGTCTCTCATATAGTTAAATACATTAATGAAGACCATTGAACGGTGTGGGTATTTTTAAATGCCTGTGCATGGCTCTATGATTCCTGATGTCCCATCCCTTATGAACACGAAGGCAGAGTGTGATTATTTATTGTACATCGCAATTACTATCTCCAGTGCCACACCGATACATAAGGAGATGGCAGCGATCCGACTCCGAAACAACATCGAGAAACCCAACCTGAGACACAAAATTAAATCAGACACTATTTGTTGTATTTTCGAATTCACCTAATTGTACTTCGCCTCAACTCTGGCGGACTCGAACCCTCCACCCCAAACCGCCCAAAAAAAAAAAAAAGAAACCCCCCGACATCTTTGCTTAGGAGGCCAATGCCTTATCCATTGTGCCAGAGGGCGTCTCTAAAGAAACAAACCTTTCATCTAAAATGAGTGTCCTAAATAGGCCGAAACAGTGAGGCATTAAAACCAGGACACAAGCATACAATAGCTTGTGAATTAATCACAATAAATGAAGTAGTCCAACAGCGACACGATAACTTGTTGTAATCGATAAGTACGTCACTGCAAAAGCAATTGTCTTTCAAAAGTGTGAAGGGATTCTGAAAGGGACTGTTGTCTCTTTAAGCATTCATCAAGTAACACATCTAGAATAAAGTTCACGTTTCACATTGGCCAATGCCTTTTTATAAATTCTTAAAATACTTAAGAAGTAGAGGTTTTATTGTTTGAGTTTGGGGTTTAGGCCTTTTGAAGGTTTTTCCCCCGCTAAGGAGACCGCGAATGAGAAAACACAGTAGTACAGTTTGTTTAGTTTTTGTTGTACTGCCTTGTATCTTCTCATTCGAGAAAACAAATTTGATTAAGTACGCAGTTTCTTCCCATTTTCTTAATTTAAATAATCTTATATGCGCTACGAACTGTCACCTATCTTGTGATTATGAAATACATAAACGGCTAAATTTGTGACTATTTAGTTGGTAATTTGTTTAAGTCAAATTAACATTGGCATATACGCGACCGTATAAACGCACGTAATATTCGCATTTAAAAGTTGTAAATTATTCTAATATTCGACCAGTCTGTTAGGTAAAACACTACTCTATAAAAAATAAATGTTTTGTCTTTTGAGCATATACGCATGCATACCACACACACACACACCAAACACACACGACACACAACACCACACACACACACACACTACATATATTATATATGTATGATTATTATATATATATATAATATATATATATATATATATTATATATATGTGGTGTTGTATTATATATCATACTATCTATAATCTATGGATTATATATATATTTTCTCTATATAATATATATTTGATATCTATAGATAATATATATATATATCTATATATATCTATATATTCATATATCTATATTTGTGTGTGTGGTGATTATGATATAAGAAAGATATGTATATATTTTCGTATAGTTTAGATAGCTATATATATCATATAGATTATATATAATATATATAATAATATCTCTATATGATATATAATATATATATATATATAATATCTATATATATTCATATACTATAGCATGTATCTTGTATGTTATGGTATATATGTCTACTACATAGATGTTATATATCTATATATATATATATATATTATATTATATATCTATAATATATCTATATATATTACTATATATCTCTACGATATATATGGCTTGGTGTGTCTATGTCTCAATCTTATATCATATATCTCTATCTATCTCTCTAGATCATATATATATAGCTATTCTATCATCTTTATATCTATATCTATCTCTTTATCTATATATATATATCTTCTATACTCATCTCTCTATATATATATATGTATATTATCTATGGATGGTGTGTATATGTATATGTATACTATATCATATATTATATATATATATATACTCTATTATATATAATCTCTAATATATCATCATATAGCTTCTATATTATATA
Source organism: Penaeus monodon (assembly GCF_015228065.2). Classification (NCBI taxonomy): domain Eukaryota; kingdom Metazoa; phylum Arthropoda; class Malacostraca; order Decapoda; family Penaeidae; genus Penaeus; species Penaeus monodon. Next base: position 32,744 of record NW_023639104.1, read on the forward strand.
TATATATCTTTATTATATATCTCTATATTCATTTATTTTTTCAAATATCAATCAACTCATCTCTATATAATATAATCTGTCTAAATATATATATATATATATATATTCTATATATATATATATCTATATATATATACTTATATATCTATATGTATATATATATGATGGGTGTGTATCTGTATATGTCTCATATATATATATATATCTATATTATGTACTATTTATATATCTATACTATCTATATCTATTATATATCTATATCTCTATAACCTTATCATATGGGGGGTGTGTATTTGTATATATATATGTATAATGTATCATATATCTATTCCTCTATCTATCTATATCTACGCTCGTGGTATATATCATCTATACATATATATATATCATTCAAAATATCTATATATATATATATATACTATCATATAATATATATATATATATCTCTATATCTGATATACTTGATGGGTGTGTAATGTGTGTATCTATATATATATATATCTCTCTTGTATTCTCTACTCTATACTATCTATATTTATATCTCTATTATCATCTCTCTCTATATATCCACACCTCCCCCACCCATCCATCTCTCATATATATCGCGCTATACACTCGATCTATATCTATCTATCTATTGCTATCTATCATCATCTTATCATTAGAATATCTACTATCTCTCTCGCTTATCTATGTGTGTGTGTGTGTGTGTGTGTGTGTGTGTCTGGTCTAATCTCTCGATTCATACTCTCGGATTCTATATCTCTAGTATCTCTCTCTCTCTCTTCTATATCTCTATATCATCTCTCTCTATATCTATCTGTCTGAGTGTGTGTGTAGGCGTTTGTGTTTTCCTATTATAGAGAGAAAGAAAGGTGATAAGACTAGAAGATTAGGTGTATAGACAGGTATACGTATCTAGCTAGAGATATACATACTAAGTCTATCGACGCCATATATATCTATATCGATCTAACATCTATCTATCTGTCTTATATCTCTATCTATCGATCTATCTTGTATCATATATACTATTATACTATATATATATAATATATATAATAATATAATAGAATATACATATATATATATATATATCTATAGTATATATAGATATCATCCTATATATTCTATTATATATATTATATAGTATATACTAAATATAACTATATATATAATATATATATCTACCTATATATATATATATCTACTCTATATAGTATATCTATTCTATATTATATATTTTCATCTATATTGTAATATATATATCTATATATTCTATATACCTATCAGATGCTATATATATATATATATAATTATATGTCTGTGTGTGTGTGTGTGTGGTGGGTGTTGTGTGTGTGTGTGGTGTGTGTGTGTGTGTGTGTGTTGCACGCACGCACACACGCACAGTGTGTGATGCTAATGAAATGAGAATTTAATATTGGACCGACGAACCTTGGATAAATGGGCTTCATAACCTTCATGCCGCTTTTAACTTTACGGTAAGATAAATGAGTAAATATAAACCAAGAAGTTATTCCGTTACACCATCAGTTTTTTTTCAGTGGCAGAACTGATTCGAACTTCAGTCAGCCTCCTCTTTTGTTATAAATCCTAGCCAAGCACCAATTACTCAATAAACATTTATACAGATTTAAACAAAACACTCGCTATTGGTCGGCCCCTCGTGATTGATGTTGCATGCAAGGTGCAGATGAAATGCAGGCCAAGCGACAATAAACTAGAAACGTTGGAACTCGTGAGTTTGTGAGCATGGTCAAATTTGGATACACTAACAGGGCATTCACAGAATCCTCGGTAATTAGAAAGGCTCAAAGTACGTAAATTAGCTACATTTTTATCGTCGTGATCTGGAACTCTATTTCTCTGTTGTTAGTTTGACGAGTAAGGGGAATATGCATGAAGTTTACATACACATACTGCGCACTACACACAACACACACAATATATATTGTATATATTGTGTGTGGTGTTTGTATGTGTATGTTTATATCTATATCTATTCTATCTATCTATCTATCTGCAAAAAAAAATACCTATAGTTATATTATATAATATATATATATACTATAATATATATATATATATATATATACTATATATTATATATATTTATAAACGTAATACTGTATTTTTTGTTTTTTCATTAAATATGCAAAATATATTTTAATCTTCAGAATAATGTCCCTGCCTTAATACCTAAAATCTATCTACAAAATTTGTGAGTGCTACTAAGAACAGAAACACTTGATGCAGCCGACCTGAAGACCCCGGGGGATAGAAACCATAGAACGCTATTTGCTGTATTTTCCTTTCAATTTAAATTTATTCAATCTCAACCTCTGGCGGGACTCGAACCCGCAATCCTTCCCCCTTGTCTTAGGAGGCCAATGCCTTCCATTGGCCCAGATCTACTGTTACGTAAAATAACTCTCTGGCAGCCAATAATACACGAGACGAATGAAAACACAATAGCGTGGTGGTAACGATAAGATAAAACTAACTACTAAACAAGGTTTTTCTATTGGACAATCTGTAATTTCATCAGTGCACTAATAACATTTGAATTGATTAAATTTTTTCATGAAAAAAAATCTATCTTTCTTCTGTTTGCTGGCGGCGATAGCGTTAGGCCCATGTGTCCAGGCATGTTGACTTCTAAAACTATGAACGCCTAAAGTATAATTTTTAACAATTTGTTTTTCTAACACAAATGTTTTCCTTCTCCGACGAGAGGATTGATTTTCTTTATTGCTTCGTCAGAACAAGTGAACAACAAATCTAGAAAGAAAAGAAGAGAAAAGAAAGAAAGAAAGAAAAAAAACGGGCTAGCATATTCGCAGTGTTACGTATAGATATATTTACATCTATGTATAAATATGTTTGTGTGTATATTATAGCTAGCAGCTATGTACATATTAAACATTACATGTATGTATGTATGTGGGTATTATATATATATATATATGATATATATATATATATATATATATTATATTATATATATATCTATATATATATATATATATATTCTATATATATATCTATATCATGTATATATATATACTATATTATATATATATATATATATATATTATATAGCTGTTTTCAATTATATATCTATATATTTATAATGTATCAACACACACACCCCACACACGCACCCACACACACCCACACCACATACACATGGCACACACCACCAACCACACACACACACCCACAACACACACACACACGCACGCTTTATATATATATATATATTATAATAATGATCATATATATATATATATATTTATTTATATATATATATATAATATTATATATATATATATACACATATATGTATATGTATATAGTATATATATATATAATCAGTTATATCGATCTAATATATATATATATATATATATATATATATTATATATATATATGTATACTATATCGTGTTGTGTGTGTGTAATACACTATCACATATACTTTTTTTTTGTTTTAACGGTAGATTCATGTTTGAGCCACCGTGGTCCACAGCATGATACATGTTGTGATGCTCTTGGAGTGTACTTTTGGGGGTAGGGTCCCCATTTCCTTTCCACTGAGAGTGCCGGTGTTTTACCTTTTTAGGTAATCCTTTCTCCCATTTTATCCGGGCTTGGGACAGCACGGATTTGGGCTGGCTTGGCCTCCAGTTGCTAGGTAGAGCAATCGAAGTTCCTTGCACAAGGGAACAACGCTCCGGCCGTGACGGTCGCGAACCCTCCAACTCCGATTGCCGTCGTTGACCGTCTTGGGTCCGACGCTCTAACCACTAACTCGCTAACCGCGCACTCATATATATATATATATATAATATATATTATCTTATATATATTATAGATATATATATATATTTATATATTTAGAGAGAGAGAGAGAGAAGCGAGGAGCTAGATAGATTAATTACACTGCTCTAAATTTATCTATATATATCATATCTATATATATATATATATCATCGATATATATACTATTATCTATATCTATATCTCTGTTTATATTATTTATATATCGGCATATCTACTCTACATCCATATAACATCTCTCTATCGATATATATATATCTCTTATCTATATCATAGTATCTCTATACTATATTAAAATCTGTTGTTTTATACTATACTATTATTTATACGCTGTGTTCTATTCTATCTAATCTCTCTCTCTCTCTCGCTCTGCCGCTCTCTCCTATATATATATAACATATAAATATCTATATATCCTATATATATATATATATATATATATATATATATACATATATATATCGATGATGGCGCGGTAGCCGAGTGGTTAGAGCGTCCGGCCCAAACTGTCACGACGGCAATCTGATATTCGAGGGTTCGAGTCCCGGCCGGCGCTTGTTCCCTTTTGTGCAAGGAACTTCGATTGCCTCCTAGCCACGGGATGCCAAGCCAGCCACAACTCCGTGCTGGTCCCCAAGCCGCGGATAAATGGAGTGAGAAGGATTACCTAAAATGTACCACCCGGCACCCCTCCTTGGGGGGGAAAGGAACTGGGGACCCTACCACGTACTCACTCCAAGAGCATCACAACATGTATCATGCTGTGACCACGGTGGCTCAAACATGAACCTACCGTTAAAAAAAAAAAAAGTATATGTGTATATGTATTACACACACACACACGCATATATATACATATATATATATATATATAATATATATTATATCTTACTATATGATATATATCTATATATATATATATATATTATATAAATATACATATACATATATGTGTATATATAATAGATATATATCTATATATTATATATATATATATCTCTATATCTATCTATATAGGTTATTATCAGTATCTATATATATATATATATATATCGTGCGTGGTGTGTGTGTGTGTGTGTGTGTGTGGTGGGTGTGTGTGTGGTGTGTATGTGTGTGTGTGTGTGTGGTGTGGTGTGTGTGTGTGTGTGTCTGTGTGATACCTATACATATATAGATGCATATAATATAAACAGTATATAATAATATATATATATATATATATCGATATATATATAATATATATTATATATAGTATATACTATTATATCATATATAACATCTATACATATATATATCATATATATATTATATATATATATTATCATATATATATAATATATAGAGCTATATCTAATATATCATTATATATATATATTTACATCATATCTATATATATCTTATACTTATCTCATATATATATTATTTATATATATAAATCTATATATATATATATAATATATATATACACATACATACCCTACATGTAAATGTATTAATATGTACATACTGTAGCTATAGATACACACATATACATATTTATACATATTATGATAAATATATCTATACGTAACACTTTGTGTATATGATAAGCACGTTTTTTTTCTTTCTTTCTTTCTTTTCTATTCTTTTCTTTCTAGATTTGTTGTCACTTGTTTCTGAAGAAGCAATAAAGAAAGATCAATTTCCTCTCGTCGGTAGAAGGAAACATTTGTTAAAAATAAAAATTTAAGACTTTATGCGTCATATTTAAGGAAGTAAACATGCCTGTACACATGGGCCTAACGCTATCGAAGAGAAACAGAAGAGGATAGATTTTTTTTTCATTGAAATTTATCAATTCAAATGTTTATTATGTGCACATCTGATGAAATGACATTTGCTCCATAGACCTTGTTAGTATTATTTTTATCTTATCGTTACCACCAGCCTATTGTGTTTTCATTCGTGCCTCGTTGTATTTATTGGCTGTCCAGAGAGTTATTTTATGTAACAGTAGCCTCTGTGGCCCAATGGATAAGGCATTGGCCTCCTAAGCCAGGATTGCGGGTTCGAGTCCCGCCAGAGGTTGCAGATGAATTAAATTTTAATTGAAAGGAAAATACAGCAAATAGCGTTCTTGGTTTCTATTCGGTGTCTCAGGTCGGCTTGCTCCATGTGTTTCTGTATCTTAGTATCACGTCATCTAAATTTTGTAGATAGATTTTTATTATTAAGGCAGGACATTATTCTGAAGATAAATATTATTTGCATATTTAATGAAAAACAAAAATACAGTATGTACGTATATATATATATATATATATATATATATATATATATAGATATTATATATATATATATATATATATATATATATATAGGTAGATAGATAGATAGATAGATATAGATATAGATATCCACATACACATACAAACACACACACATATATACAATATATATGTGTGTGTGTGTGTGTGCGCAGTATGTGTATGTTAAACTTCATGCATATTCCCCTACTTCGTCAACTAACAACAGAGAATAGAGTTCCAGATCACACGATAAAAATGTAGCTAATTTACGTTACTTTGCGCCTTTTCTATTACCGAGGATTCTGTGAATGCCCTGTTATGTTTATCAAATGCCCATGCTCCACAAACTCACGAGTTCCAACGTTTCTAGTTTTGTCGCTTGGCCTCATTTCATTCTGCACCTTGCAATGCAACATCAATCACGAGGGGCCGACAATAGCGAGTGTTTTGTTTAAATCTGTATAAATGTTTATTGAGTAATTGGTGCTTGGCTAGGATTTATAACAAAAGAGGAGGCTGACTGAAGTTCGAATCAGTTCTGCCACTGAACTGATGTAACGAATAACTTCTTGTTTATATTTACTCATTTATTTCTTTACCGTAAAGTTAAAGCGGCATGGAAGGTTATTGAAGCCCATTATCCAAGGTTCGTCTGTCCCAAATTAAATTCTCATTTCATTAGCATCACAACTGTGCGTGTGTGCGTGCGTGCATACACACACACACACACACACACACACACACACACACACACACACACACACACACACACACACAATATATACTATATAATATATATATATATATAATATATATATATAATATAATATATTATATCATATATATATATATATATATATATGATTAATATCTTATATATATATATACTATATATATCTATATATATATATTATATATAGTATATTCTATATACTATATTATACTATATATCGGCTACCTACGAATAGGATAAGATAGATCTAGATATAGATGATAGATAGATGATCGGGGGGGGGGGATATAGATATATATGCGTAGATATACTTATATTGGTATATCTCTAGCTATATACGTATACCTGTCTATACACCTATATCTCTAGCTATATCCACCTTTCTTTCTCTCTATATATATAAAAACACAAACGCATACACACACACTCAGACATATATATATCTATAGTATATAATATATATATATATATAAATATATATATATATTATATTATATATATATATTAATTATATATATATATATGGATGGGTGTGTATATGTATGTAATTATAATATATAATCTATCTATTATATATATATATATATATTATATATATATACTGATCTATAGTCTGATATAATATAGATATATCTATATAAATATATATATATATATATATTTATCTATATATATAATATATATATATCTCATATATTCCATATACACCCCCATACATATATATCTATATATATATATCTATCTATATATATATATATATATCATAATTAATATATCTCTGCTCTATCTATAAATATATATATATAATTATATATATCTATATTATATATACGATATATATAATATATAGATCTCTCTCTCTATATATATCTATATATTAGCCCATATCATATACACACCCATCCATTATATAGAGCATATATATATATAATATATATATATATCTCTATATATTATATATTATATATATAAATATAAATATAAATATAGATATACATATATATATATATATCTATACAATCTATTCTCTATATATATATATCTATACTTATATACATATCCACACCCTCATATAGACTATATATAATCTCGTCTCTATCTATATATCTACTCTTCCTCTCTCTCGCTCTCATATATCTATATATATATACTATATATACAATCTAGGGATGTAGACATATCTACATACATACAAGATCCATGTGTAAGTATATGAATTTCGTACTATATCTCTATCGATACTATATATACTCATATATCTATCTATATAATAGTTACTTATCACAAAATATACTATACTCTATACATAATTCTCATATCTATTACTACGTCATCTAGCTACTTACAACTAGACGCACACATACTCTACATCTCTTTCTCTATACTTACCTAATGCCACACACACAATAATATCTATCTATATCTATAAGATATATATATATATTTAACCATAAAAAAATATATATCGTATATATTATTATATATATATACTATCTAATATATATATATTCGTATATATATAATAGATGTATACTCTATATACCACACACACATAGATATATTATATTATATATATATATCTTATATAGTTCATATATATATATATATATATCTATCTATCTCGGTGTGGGTGTGTGTGTGTGTGTTGTGGTGTGTGGTGTGTGTGTGTTGTGTGTGTGTGTGTATGCATGCGTATATGCGAAAAGACAACCCCCTTTATTTTATAGAGTGTGTTTAACCTAACAGACTTGGTCGAATATTAGATAATTACTAACTTTTAAATGCGTACATATTTACGTGCGTTTTATACGGTCGCGGATATGCAATGTTAAGTTTCCTTAACCAAAAATTGTAAAAACCCCAACTAAATAGTCACAATTTTGAGCCGTTTATGTATTTCCATATCACAGATAAAAGGTTGGAAA